>NC_059209.1:4546222-4566222 GCF_020615455.1 Coregonus clupeaformis
TCTACAGGTTGTCCTAGTGTATAACCTGTGAGTGCAACCCCCATCATAACTACAGACCTGAAAACTGAGTTTAAATGTATTTGGCTAAGGTGTATGTAAACTTCCGACTTCAACTGTATGTTTAATTGCAAATCAGGGCTCTCCCTAGGATTCTGATAAGGCGGTGCTGATGCAGGCTTAAGGTTGGGTAGGGGAAGTTCTGGGTCAGTAACCCCCTCAGGAAGTTGGAGCATTTCCAGTTTTGAAAAAGCTGTAACTACCATTTCCTGAAACCTAAAGTCTAAAATTATATCAAACAATGTAGCCAACACAGAAGTCTGGTGTTTGATCCTAAATAAACATTTGAGGTGGTCTAAATGACACTTTCACATTTAGTGAAAATGTTAACTGTCTTTATTCATTTTGTTTGGGAACAAAATTCAGAATAATTACTGGATGCAATGTAGTGGTCTATCTTACTGTAGGCTATCTGGAATATGAAACAACTGAACTAGACCTATAGGAGCTGGTTTCAGATCTCCATCCCTGACCTCATCCATCAGGTCAGGTCTGACTACTAGGCTGCCATTCATTCTACATGCCTTGTTGTCATTGAACTGACTGTTATGACATCATACTGTTGACATTCAGCAATATGAAGAGGACAGATCCACAACTGATTCATTAACATAGGTCTACTAACACTGAACGGTCTAACAGAACTTTCTGCGAAGGACAGTATTAGAGGGACAGCTCTGTCCGCCACGTCTGTTTTCATCCACGCAGTGATGCGCTCTGAACCACCGCACCGCTGAACTACCCCACCGCTGAACCACCTCACCGCTGAACCACCGCACCGCTGAACCACCTCACCGCTGAACCACCGCACCGCTGAACGTGTTTCCTTGCTAGTCGAACTCGCGCCTACTACAGTTCTGGAGATCAAGCTAGAGATTTTTACCTCACCCAAGTCCTCTGATTGGCTCAGCTTCAATTTCAAAGCAGTTGAGTCAAAAACCTCAATGTGCCAACTAGAAGCATCTTTTTGCATATTTTAGTCTAGTTTTTCATACCAGCGTACTTTGACCTGAAATGTCATCTATGTTGGCAGGTCTGTAACTAGGAGACTGGTACAGGACCAGAAGGAGACCCTCCACAAGTTGTCCTAGTGTGTGGGTGTGTTACCTGAGTGAGTGCGACCCCCAGCATTACAATGAGACTGGTACAGGACCAGAAGGAAACTCTCCACAGGTTGTCTTCTAGCAGGTTACGGTCCCTGGCCTCGAACGCTCTCAGTACCGTCTGCATCTGACGACTTCTCTCTAACCGACGGTGTACTGAGTCTATTGACTCCTGGTGGGGAGGGGAGAGAGGAGGGGGGAGAGAGGAGGGAGGGGAGAGAGGAGGGAGGGGAGAGAGGAGGGAGGGGAGAGGGAGAGAGGAGGGGGTGATGGTGAAGAGAGGAAGAGGGGAGTTAGAAAAGAGGAAAGGTACTGTGTATATCCAGAATTTATTTTTACAGTTTTTTTCTCTTTAGTTACAGTGAATGTGTTGAAGACATGGTGATCCATTCAACAGCCTACTCACCCTAATGTCCTCCAGCTTGTACTCCAATAGGCTCTCAGGCTCACCAAGCCCCGCCCACTCGTCGCCGCCCACGTCGCCCGGCTGTCCCTCAATGATGACCTGCATTTACACACACACACACAACACTCAATTTACATTTTATTCAATTAGCAGATGCTCTTATCCAGAGCGACTTACAGTAAATAAATCAACCAATTAATAAGGATATATTAATACAAATAAACCTCAAAGAAGACCATCTTCTCAGAGAAGCGGCTGAAGCTGTTGTCAAAACAGATCTGGTAGTCTCCTTCCTCCGTAGGTTCCACCCTTGAACAAAACAACCAATCAGAGGCGTTGATACAGACAAAACAACCAATCAGAGGCGTTGATACAGACAAAACAACCAATCAGAGGCGTTGATACAGACGAAGCAACCAATCAGAGATGTGGGTATAAAGCAAATCAAAAACAGAGGGAAGGGGAGAGAGCGAGGTCAAAAGACAGGTTGATCTGAGGTTGAACTGTGACATCACGGAACTAGAGAAATAGACCAATCGCAGAACTAGAAGAGATATCGTGTGAGTAGATTGGACCAATGAGTGGCAGCGGTACTGACATGTGGACTCCGTCTGAGCGGCGGAACTCAGAGATGAGCTGGAACCCGTGAGGAGAGAGAACGGTGAAGTCTACATCCATACCTGCACCTGCTATCACCTGGAGAGTGGAACACACACACACCAGAAAGGTACTTTTACAACAGCCATAGATAAGAATCACACTGCACGTCAGAAAGCTAGGATATGAAACATGATGTGTGATAATGTTACCCGAGTGAAACAGGATGTGTACTCAGTGACGTGGACCCTTCTGAATGTTGCCGGTAGAAATAGAATGAATAGAGCTGACAGGATCCCCCTTATTCTCTCTGACAGACAATCATTTCTATCTGAATGTTCTGTAACTACATTCTCCTGAGAAGCCATTGGGGCTCTGGTCACAGGTAGTGCACTACGTGGGGAATAAGGTGCCATTTGGGATGCGGGCCGATCCCCTGTCATGTAGGCCGATCCCCTGTCATGTAGGCCTACTCTCTGCACCATAATGGAGGAACTAGGTTCTCTGTCAACTGTTTCTATGTCTCCTGTATCGCAACTGAAACTGCTCACTCTCACACACGCCATTACTCAAGGAAAACAAAACAGAAACATGCCTGTTCTTCTAGATATATCTGAATAGAATCTTACTGGCAAATAAAACCCATTACGCGCGCATATTTCTATATGACCAGTCTGACGTTTCAGGCCAAGGTTGTATGTCATAACGTTCAGCCCTTCACTAGTGCTGAACACACACCCTGCCAGAGAGAGGTTACACGTCACACACACAGACAACTGCTTGAGATGAATAGGTGCCAAGCTGCCTGTAAACTCCATTTGAGGGACTCTCCCACTGAACAAACAGAGGCTAGAGCTGCCTGCGTCCCAATACTCTCTACTCCTCTGAAGTGTGCACTCTCTGGTGCACTAGCCACAGAGGGTAGAGTAGCTTGATCCCAGATCTGTTTCTGCTCTCTTGTCAACTCCTTGTGGAATTGTCATGCTTGACCATGACAATGGAGTAGGCAAACGCACAAACAGATCTGGGATCAAGCTACCCTACCCTCTGTGGATGGACTGGGACAGACAGGCTAAGAAACATATTGATGGATATGACCTAATTGATAGAGCTGTTAGAGCAGTTTGTGTCAAGATGTAGGTGAAGTGGTAGAATATGATGTATATACATTACAGGGTAGGATGTACAGTACCTGTCTAAAGTTTGGACACACCTACTCATTCAAGGGTTTTTCTTTATTTTTACTATTTTCTACATTGTAGAATAATAGTGAAGACATCAACACTATGAAATAACACATATGGAATCATGTAGTAACCAAAAAAAGTGTTAAACAAATCAAAATAAATTGTATATTTGAGATTATTTAAAGTAGCCACCCTTTGCCTTGATGACAGCTTTGCACACTCTTGGCATTCTCTCAACCAGCTTCATGAGGTAGTCACCTGGAATGCATTTCAATTAACAGGTGTGCCTTCTTAAAAGTTAATTTGTGGAATTTATTTCCTTCTTAATGCATATGAGCCAATCAGATGTGTTGTGACAAGGTATACAGAAGATAGCCCTAGTTGGTAAAAGACCAAGTCCATATTATGGCAAGAACAGCTCAAATAAGCAAAGAGAAACGACAGTCCATCATAACTTTAAGACATGAAGGTCAGTCAATATGGAACATTTCAGGAACTTTGAAAGGTTCTTCAAGTGCAGTCGCAAAAACCATCAAGCGCTATGATGAAACTGGCTCTCATGAGGACCGCCACAGGAATGGAAGACCCAGCGTTACCTCTGCTGCAGAGGATAAGTTCATTAGAGTTACCAGCCTCAGAAATTGCAGCCCAAATAAATGCTTCAGAGAGTTCAAGTAACGGACAACATCAACTGTTCAGAGGAGACTGTGTGAATCAGGCCTTTATGGTCGAATTGTTGCAAAGAAACCACTACTAAAGGACACCACTACTCAAGGACACCAATAAGAAGAAGACACTAGCTTGGGCCAAGAAACATGAGCAATGGACATTAGACTGGTGGAAATGTGTCCTTTGGTCAGGAGTCTAAATGGGAGATTTTTGGTTCCAACCGCTGTGTCTTTGTGAGACGCGTTGTGGGTGAACGGATTATCTCTACATGTGTATTTCCCACCGTAAAGTATGGAGGAAGAGGTGTTATGGTGTGTGGGTGCTTTGCTGGTGACACTGTCAGTAATTTATTTAGAATTCAAGGCACACTTAACGAGCATGGCTACCACAGCATTCTGCAGCAATACGCCATCCCATCTGGTTTGCGGGTTTGCGCTTAGTGGGACTATCATTTTTTTTTCTCCCAACAGGACAATGATCCAAAACACACCTCCAGGCTGTGTAAGGGCTATTTTACTAAGAAGGAGAGTGATGGAGTACTGCATCAGATGACCTGGCCTCCACAATCCCCTGACCTCAACTCTAATTGAGATGGTTTGGGATGAGGGAAAAGCAGCCAACAAATGCTCAGCATATGTGGGAACTCCTTCAAGACTGTTGGAAAAACATTCCAGGCGAAGCTGGTTGAGAGACTGCCAAGAGTGTGCAAAGCTGTCATCAAGGCAAAGGGTGGCTATTTGAAGAATCTCAAATATAAAATATATTTTGATTTAACACTTTTTTGTTTACTACATGATTCCATGTGTTATTACATAGTTTGGATGTCTTCACTAATATTCTACAATGTAAAAATAAAGAAAAACCCTTGAATGAGTAGGTGTCCAAACTTTTGACTGGTAGTGTATGTTTAACACTTACACTGGCTGAATCTCTGCAACGTGGAAGGAGAGAGATGGAGGCATTCATAAAACAGTACCTAACGAGCAAATGTACCCTTCTCTTTCTCCTCTGGGAGGTTATAGCTATATGGTTCACTTGCATCATACTAAAAGTTAGGCTATAGCCAGGGATAGTGGGGAAACCACTGCAAAACAGCATCCTTGCTTGTAAGACTTCAGTTAGCCTATCTCGTGCGTGGCCTGGGTCAAGTGTCCTACACAGCATAAATGATTAAGTGCACAACAAGATTGCTACAGCAGCAAGCTATCTCGTTAACTAGCGAGCTAGATAGATATATAACGTTATCGGTGGCGACTAGCTTGCTACTGTAGTTAGCCACCTCGGGAGGCGAACTGAGAATAGCATCATTGTAACAGCTAGCCTTTCTGGGACTGTATCGTGTTTACATTAGCTAACGTTACAAGCCTGCTACTAGCTACTTCTGTGTTGTGAACTTATGTTGCTCGCCACTGCACAAACTAGATAGCTAACCAACTAGTTAGCTGTTAGTTTACCTGATACTCTACTTCCATGGTAACGTTCTTCGCAGTCGTTTGGAAAAAGCATTCGGTTCTTCCGGCTGGTAAGAGAAACGTGAATTCGCTATCTTGGCTATGGCCGAAAGCACGAATTGTTTCAAGACATGTTGCTACAAATAACGCAATGAAAACACATGTTGTGCTGCCTCGTCCTGCTTTCTGAAGAGTGCCCATGACGATAAATTAATTTGCTTCCTCAATGTGTTGAAATATTATAGATAGCTACGTTATCATCCTGGCTAGCTAGCTGATTTGCTAACTTTCAATAGCATAATTTATCTTCCGCAGCAGCTGTTGAACTTTTCCGATCAGACGATTGGCTAGAATCTCCGAATGACTGAATCACTGTGAGACCAATCAGGAGATAGAGAGTGGCCCGTGTTCCTCCAATCGTTGAGGTGGAATCCTTGCTGGGGGTTATGTTTTATTAAAACTACGTTTTGTGCCTACCCAAAAAAAGGGGTTAAAAATGTGCCATTTATGAATGTTATTCAATGATTTTCTATGGGATTTAGGAGTAAAGGCCAAAATCAATATTTTATCAAATAATTTTTTTTATATATATTTTTTATAACTAAAGGGGTCCTAAAATTCTAAATCAAAAAGCTAAATGATCCATAGTATAACCATCTTAAAACAATTCCATATATCAGATTAGCACCTCCCTCCCCCAACGTCTTAGAACTTGTCAATTCATGAGTTGAAATAAATTGTATACATAAGCTAAGTTGGAGCCTAATAAAGACGGACAGAAGCCCTTCTTTGCTCTTAATTTTAAAAGCCTATATTAAAACTTTTTTTTGTTAAAAATCGATTTTGATGTTGTAAACAGTTGTTGCTAACATAATCCAATAATAACACATGCTTAGGCCTATTTAACTTGGATAATTTATTAGCGGAAACATTTGCATGGTTGCTCATGTAGATGGCAGAAAATCAACGTCATTTGTGGCTTCTCACTGGGCACACTGTCATTTCAATGAAATTACGTTAAACCAACGTGGAATATACGTTGAATTGACTTCTGTGCCCAGTGGGTTCTGACTCATTCGGAGACAGTAAAGGCCTGTCTCAAATGGCACCCTATTCCCTATATAGTTCACTACGTTTGACCAGGGACCATAGTTAAAAGTAGTGCACTGCATACAGGGAATAGGGTGCCATTTTGGGATTCAGACTAAATATCATCAAGCCTCAGCAACTTTGACAAGGACAGAGAGAGTTCTAGTAGCTAGTAATGGACCAGAGGCTGTCCTAGTTCTAGTACTGTACTGGACCAGAGCCTGTCCTAGTTCTAGTACTGTAGCGGACCAGAGCCTGTCCTAGTTCTAGTACTGTACCGGACCAGAGCCTGTCCTAGTTCTAGTACTGTAGCGGACCAGAGCCTGTCCTAGTTCTAGTACTGTACCGGACCAGAGCCTGTCCTAGTTCTAGTACTGTAGTGGACCAGAGCCTGTCCTAGATCTAGTACTGTACCGGACCAGAGCCTGTCCTAGTTCTAGTACTGTACCGGACCAGAGCCTGTCCTAGTTCTAGTACTGTACCGGACCAGAGGCTGTCCTAGTTCTAGTAGTGTACCGGACCAGAGCCTGTCCTAGTTCTAGTACTGTACCGGACCAGAGCCTGTCCTAGTTCTAGTACTGTACCGGACCAGAGCCTGTCCTAGTTCTAGTACTGTACCGGACCAGAGCCTGTCCTAGTTCTAGTACTGTACCGGACCAGAGCCTGTCCTAGTTCTAGTACTGTACCGGACCAGAGGCTGTCCTAGTTCTAGTACTGTAGTGGACCAGAGCCTGTCCTAGTTCTAGTACTGTAGTGGACCAGAGCCTGTCCTAGTTCTAGTACTGTAGCGGACCAGAGCCTGTCCTAGTTCTAGTACTGTAGCGGACCAGAGGCTGTCCTAGTTCTAGTACTGTACCGGACCAGAGGCTGTCCTAGTTCTAGTACTGTACCGGACCAGAGCCTGTCCTAGTTCTAGTACTGTACCGGACCAGAGCCTGTCCTAGTTCTAGTACTGTACTGGACCAGAGCCTGTCCTAGTTCTAGTACTGTACTGGACCAGAGCCTGTCCTAGTTCTAGTACTGTAGTGGACCAGAGCCTGTCCTAGTTCTAGTACTGTAGTGGACCAGAGGCTGTCCTAGTTCTAGTACTGTACCGGACCAGAGGCTGTCCTAGTTCTAGTACTGTAGTGGACCAGAGCCTGTCCTAGTTCTAGTACTGTACCGGACCAGAGCCTGTCCTAGTTCTAGTACTGTAGTGGACCAGAGCCTGTCCTAGTTCTAGTACTGTACCGGACCAGAGCCTGTCCTAGTTCTAGTACTGTAGTGGACCAGAGCCTGTCCTAGTTCTAGTACTGTAGTGGACCAGAGCCTGTCCTAGTTCTAGTACTGTAGTGGACCAGAGCCTGTCCTAGTTCTAGTACTGTACCGGACCAGAGCCTGTCCTAGTTCTAGTACTGTAGTGGACCAGAGCCTGTCCTAGTTCTAGTACTGTGGTGGACCAGAGCCTGTCCTAGTTCTAGTACTGTACCGGACCAGAGCCTGTAGTGGACCAGAGCCTGTCCTAGTTCTAGTACTGTAGCGGACCAGAGCCTGTAGTGGACCAGAGCCTGTCCTAGTTCTAGTACTGTACCGGACCAGAGCCTGTAGTGGACCAGAGCCTGTCCTAGTTCTAGTACTGTACCGGACCAGAGGCTGTCCTAGTTCTAGTACTGTACCGGACCAGAGCCTGTCCTAGTTCTAGTACTGTACCGGACCAGAGGCTGTCCTAGTTCTAGTACTGTACCGGACCAGAGCCTGTCCTACACTCTTCCTCCTATACTCTTCTATCTTCTGTCATAAAGCATTTAGTCCTAATTCCTGCTGTATGGCGCGGTGTTGTGACATCTCTCCTGACCGCAGAGTAGTGTGTGTGTGTTAGCAAATACGGTTAGTGTTGGTGTCTGTGATGTTCCAGGAGAAAAAGCCACAGAGGTCGACCACACACACACACACACACACACACACACACACACACACACACACACACACACACACACACACACACACACTGATACAAACACATAAAATCACACACACACATACAAAATCACACACACACACAAAATCACACACACAAAATGACACATGCATGCACACTTACTTTCTCCCTCACTCTTTCACTCTCCCCACCACCTCTCTCTCTGTGTATATATCTCTCTCTCTCTCTCTCTCCTCTCTCTCTCTCTCTCTCTCTCTCTCTCTCACTGTATCCTCAGTGAGTGTGTGCAGGCCTTCCTGTAACCGTCTATCACCAGTGCCATGAAAACCAGTGTGTGTTCATGATATAGGAGTACACACGCATGCCTCCACACACTATTGAAGGTATTATTCAACGGGTCTCCTTCATTTCTCTGCACTGTTTAGTCTGTAATATCAATAAATATCAATGTAAATGTTTAGTCTGTAATATCAATGTAAATGTTTAGTCTGTAATATCACTAAATATCAATGTAAATGTTTAGTCTGTAATATCAATATAAACGTCAGCATGTAAGGTAGGACCTCTAGTTCTGTAGAGAGGAGGAGGGAGAGATAGGTGAGGAGAGGGGGAAAGAGGGGGAAATGAAGATAAAGAGAGAGAGAGGGAGGGCAGGGGAGGAAAGAGAGAGAGAGAGAGAGAGAGAGAGAGAGGAGAGAGAGAGAGGGGGAGAGAGAGAGAGAGAGAGAGAGAGAGAGAGAGAGGAAGTGTCAGCTGAGGGATGATAACCACACTGAGAAGGGCGTGCCGGGTTTACACACACACACACACCCACACACACACAGTACACACACACACACACACACACAGTACACACACACACACACACAATACACACACACAGTACACACACACACACACACAGTACACACACACACATACACATCCTCTTCTGCATTTCCTCATTGCACATGCTCAGTGTGCTACTAGTTCAGACGTACACATGACAGACTGACTGACAGACTGACAGACGGACAGACAGACAGACGGAGGGGGAGAAGAAACAAACAAGAGAAGAGAGAGAGGAGAGGAACCACACGTTTACCAGTTCTCTGAAACTTGACTTCTAAATAGGTGAAACAATGTCTACATCATAGAACTAGACTATCATTCTATTCTCATTCTAGTTCTATGTTCTACAGTACAGACACAGGTTGTCTTAGAACCCTGGCATTACTTCTAGAATGTTTGTTATTAGAATTCTTAGAGTTGACCACAAACATCTTAAGTAATTGCTAGCTAAAAAACATTCTGTGCAGATGAATCTACAAATGTTTTATTTGACAAAATATTTTTTCACATTTGATGAGTTATTCGATCACAGTTTTCCTTTACCTGATGCATCATATTCAGGCATGTTGCTAGGATCCCAAATACAATGCCCATTCTAGAGTTGTAATAAGCCATTGAATGGACCTGACCATTCTGTATAGGAAATTCAGATGAACCGATTGCTGTTGTTGTTATCTCTTCTGTGTTCAACAATGCCAATATCTACTGGTTCTTCACTCTTCTGTTCTCCCTGAAGAGAAACCAGACGTTGTTTTGTGATTGGCTGGTCTGTTGCGCTGAGATTGAGGAGAAGTCACTCCCCTATTCTCTAACCACTGATTGTGAGAGAAACTGTGTGGATTTTGTCACAACTATCTGGGCTGTTCAGAGGTGAAGAGCAGAGAGGAGTCTGCCCGTCTACTTGGACCGTCAACACATCAATCAATCAAACAATAGATTTATTGATCTATCGACTGACCAACCTACCCTGCTCATTGAGTGCCCCCCTGTGGACCTCCATTCAACCATCCGTCCGTCCAGACTGGCTCTCTCTCCCACCCATTCTTGCCCAGGGAAAAGTGAGGTTGAGGAGGATGGCTGAGGGGCATGTTGGGCCCTACCCCCAGGTGTTCGTGGTGGACAGCCAGGCGAGCCACGTCCCCATGCCCAGTGGGAGGCACCTTAGGTGGGGAGGGATCGGCCGGAGAGCCCTTCAGCTCCTGGTGGGTCTTGCGCTGGTCGGGATCGTCATGGAAGCCTGCTTTATCGTGCACTTGTACAACAGGACAGGGGTGAGTGAGGGTGTATGTGTGTGTGTGGGCAAGCCTCGGTCTGTCCCCGAGCATCTCAAGGGGAATTCCTTGTCTGAATCTAGACTCTCCCTCACACTGTCACTGTGCATCACAACACACTTTAAAAGAGCCTTGTCACATACACACACACACACACACACACACACACAAAAACAAAAACACATGCACACACACATGCAAATTCTATATGTTGTGTTTCTGTGCTTCTGACACTCAGAGGACAAACACTTCCTGTAACTAGTATTGGTTGCAGTGTGACATCACATCCTCCTCTTCCTCCCTCTCTCTCTCTCTTTCTCTCTGTCTCTCTCTCTCTCGCGCGCACTCTCTCTCTCCCTCTCTCTCTCCCTCTCCCTCTCTCTCTCTTTCTCTCAATCCCTCTCTCTCTCTGTCTCTCTTTCTCCATCTCTCAATGTCTCTCTCTGTCTCTTTCTCTCTCTCCACCCCCCCTCTCTGTCTCTCTCTCTCTCCATTTCTTTCTCCCCCTTTTCTCCCTCTCTCTCTCTCTAGGCCCTGATGAATGCTCAATCCTTTATCCAGAGGGTAAGTGAAGTGTATATAGTACAAATGCTGTGTGTGTGTGTGCCTGTGTGTGTGCATGCATACGTGTGTGTGCATGTGTACGTGTGTGTGTGTGCATGTGTACGTGTGTGTGTGTGTGTGTGCATGTGTACGTGTGTGTGTGTGTATGTGTCAGAGTCTCAGGCTAAAACACACTATCTGTTTCAGAGTGGCTCAGCTCAGGGTCTGACTGGATCTGAAGGTACACTTTATTCTCCTCTCTCTCTCTCTCTCTCTCTCTCGCTCTCTCTCTCTCTCTCTCTCTCTCTCTCTCTCTCTCTCTCTCGCTCTCTCTCTCTCTCTCTCTCTCTCTCTCTCGCTCTCTCGCTCTCTCGCTCTCTCTCTCTCTCTCTGTCTCTCTCTCTCTCTCTCTTCTCTCTCTCTATCTCTCATAGTACATAGAATCATGTATACAGGTACAACACTACTGCTGTTGTATTGTGGAATCTTCAGTACATACATTTAATTAAATAAAAAGAAGATGAATGGTTAATAAATAAACAACAACATGTACATGGATGATGTTTACACTATGTATTACTGTCAGTTATATACAATGGTCATGGGATGTCCCTCAGGATATGGCAGACATAAACATATCTGGCAGTAATATTTGCTGTTTCTCCCTCACCCAGAATAATTCCCAGCCTTATGTCATTAGTAAATGCAGAGAAGCTGGGAATTGATTGAGATATTTTCTTGAAAGAAGATTATCCTATTTGGGAGTATTTCTCAAAGTAGAGGAAAAAGTGCATCTCTGTCTCTACCTCCCGTGTCGTGCAGTGACCACATAGACGCTCCTCTCTGGGTGGCCATGTCTTTCTCCCTTATTCTGTAGCCAATTGGTGGCTGAGCCTGTACTTGGTCAGCATCTGTCCATTTAGTTCATTCTATGGTTTGATTCATTTTCCCAATTTGTCAAACAGGAGGTTTTTCTTTATCAATTTAATTGATTTCCCTGTGTGTTTGGATAATATGTTTGTTTTCAGGGTTCAGCTCTTGGGTTTCCAGTGCTTTGAATTGTAAGAATGTTTTGGGACTTAATTTCAGATGGCGCCAAAATTGTACTGTCCTTTTCTTAATATTTACAATGAAAGGGAATCGCCCGAGTTCCGCTCTGAATACATTATGTGGTACTTTCTTTTGGATATTTAGGATAATTCTGCAGAATTCGGTATGTAGATTTTCAATTGGGTTTTTCTCTTGATAAAATTACTATTGAAGGTTTTGCACCAGATGTTCTTTTTATGGAGTAAAGTGCTTGGTGGTTTTTTCATTTACTGGCACTGATAGTTAGTCCCAGGTAGATGTATCATTGGACATGTTCAACCATGGTGAAGGAGTGTCTGCTGCTCTGATTCCTGGCCTTTTTCTGGGAAATCATGACCTTGGTTTTCTGAAAGTTGATGTTGATTGCTCTCTCTCTCTCTCTCTCTCTCTCTCTCTCTCTCTCTCTCTCTCTCTCTCTCTCTCGGTCTCTCTCTCTCTCTCTCTCTCTCTCTCTCTCTCTCTCTCTCTCTCTCTCTCTCTCTCTCTCTCTCTTTCTCTCTCTACCTATCTTTCTTTCTCCCTCCCTCTTTCTCTCTATCGCCCTCCCCCCACTCTCTCTCTCTCTCATGACATCATTTCCTGTCCCCTGACACAGAGACCAATGACATTTTAGTCGAGCATACGAGGAGGACACGCCCAGCTGAAATCCAACGGAAACCCTCAGCACACTTGATAGGTACAGTACAGCTTCTCAACACACACACATGCACACACACACACAGAAACACACACGCACGCACACACACGCATGCACGCACACACACACACACACACAAACACACAAACACACACACACACTTAACCAGCAATATCTGCTCTCTTCACTCCCCCTCTGCCCCATATCTTTCTCTCCCCCATTCCCCCATCTCTCTCCCCTTCCCCTTACTCTCCCTCACTCTTCCCCCTCCTTCCTTCTGCCCCCCTCCCTCCCTCCCCTCCCCTCCCCGCTCCCTCCACCAGGCCTGTCAGTGGGTGAGGATAGTGTCGTTCTGTGGGAATCAGATAAGGGCCTGTCTGCCTTCACAGATCAGATGGACTACAAAGATGGCCACCTGGTGGCACAGAGGGAAGGTTACTACTATGTGTACTCCAAAGTGCACTTCGTTGAAGACTGCTTTCTGTTCAAACACACGGTGATGAGGATCACAGAGGGTTACAAAAACATACCACTTGTGTTGATGAAAGCTAACAGGTCAGTGAGTGTGTGTGAGGTGGTGGTCAGGGGGTGGGGAGGGGGGGGGATAGGGCTCCATTTGGGATGCAACCTAAGTGTCTATCTGCCTCTCCGTTAGGTACCATTGCCCTTCCAAGGATTCCAGACCAAAGAAGAGTTCTCATCAGAATCTTCTGAACAGCTACCTGGGCGGAGTCTTCCATCTGTTGCCTGGAGACATCATCTATGTAACCGTGGACAACAGGACGCTGCTGAGACTTGGAACTGAAGATAATTTCATGGGGGCATTCATGATTTAGGAGACAGTGTGTATTGACACACACATATGGACAGGCACGCATACATTTGTCAATCAGATTTGTGTGTCAGTTATATTATTTCAACGTATAGATTCTAACCATCCATGGATTAAGGCGGGAATTCAATCCAAGGTGTGTTATAGGGAATCACACTAGAAAGCAGACAATGGCCTTTTTAAAGGTATTTTAATCTTGAGTCAACATCTGCAGCTTTTACCGCGAATGCCTCCTCTGCAAACGGCAGGGAAAATAACTTTAAAACATGCATTGTCTAGTTCAGTGTTTCTCAGTCCTGGTCCTGGGGACCCAAAGGGGTGCACTTCATAGTTTCATAGTTTTGATGTCTTCACTATTATTCTACAATGTAAAAAATAGTAAAAATAAAGAAAAACCCTTGAATGAGTAGATGTGTCCAAACTTTTGACTGGTAGTTTGTGTATATATATATATATATATATATATATATATATATATAACAGTTGAAGTCAGAAGTTTACATACACTTGTCCTCTGGTCTGATGAAACATAAAAAAGAACTATTTGGCCATAATGACCATCGTTATGTTTGGAGGAAAAAGGGGGGTGGCTTGCAAGCCGAAGAACACCATCCCAACCGTGAAGCACGGGGGTGGCAGCATAATGCTGTGGGGGTGCTTTGCTGCGGGAGGGACTGGTGCACTTCACAAAATAGATGGCATCATGAGGAAGGAAAATGATTGGATATATTGAAGCAACATCTCAAGACATTAGTCAGGAAGTTAAAGCTTGGTCGCAAATGGGTCTTCCAAATGGACAATGACCCCAAGCATACTTCCAAAGTTGTGGCAAAATGGCTTAAGGACAACAAGGTCAAGCCCTGACCTCAATCCTATAGAAAATGTGTGGGCAGAACTGAAAAAGCATGTGCGAGCAAGGAGGCCTACTAACCTGACTCAGTTACACCAGCTCTGTCAGGAGGAATGGGCCAAAATTCACCCAACTTATTGTGGGAAGCTTGTGGAAGGCTACCCGAAACGTTTGACCCAAGTTAAAGAATTTAAAGGCAATGCTACCAAATACTAATTGAGTGTATGTAAACTTCTGACCCACTGGGAATGTGATGAAATAAATAAAAGCTGAAATAAATCATTCTCGCTACTATTATTCTGACATTTCACATTCTTAAAATAAAGTGGTGATCCTAACTGTACCTAAGACAGGGCATTTTTACTAGGATTAAATGTCAGGAATTGTGAAAAACTGAGTTTAAATGTATTTGGCTTAGGTGTAACTGTGTCAGGTTAGTAGGCCTCCTTGCCCGCACACGCTTTTTATGTTCTGCCCACAAATGTTCTATAGGATGAGGTCAGGGCTTTGTGATGGCCACTCCAATACCTTGACTTTGTTGTCCTTAAGCTATTTTGTCACAACTTTGGAAGTATGCTTGGGGTCATTGTCCATTTGGAAGACCCATTTGCGACCAAGCTTTAACTTCCTGACTGATGTCTTGAGATGTTGCTTCAATATATCCAATCATTTTCCTTCCTCATGATGCCATCTATTTTGTGAAGTGCACCAGTCCCTCCTGCAGCAAAGCACCCCCACAGCATGATGCTGCCACCCCCGTGCTTCACGGTTGGGATGGTGTTCTTCGGCTTGCAAGCAGCCCCCTTTTTCCTCCAAACATAACGATGGTCATTATGGCCAAACAGTTCTATTTTTGTTTTATCAGACCAGAGGACATTTCTCCAAAAAGTACGATCTTTGTCCTCATGTGCAGTTGCAAACCGTAGTCTGGCTTTTTTATGGCAGTTTTGGGGCAGTGGCTTCTTCCTTGCTGAGCGGCCTTTCAGCTTATATCGATATAGGACTTGTTTTACTGTGGATATAGATACTTTTGTACCTGTTTCCTCCAGCATCTTCACAAGGTCCTTTGCTGTTGTTCTGGTATTGATTTGCACTTTTCGCACCAAAGTTAATTAATCTCTAGTAGACAGAACGCGTCTCCTTCCTGAGCGTTATGACGGCTGCGTGGTCCCATGGTGTTTATACTTGCATACTATTGTTTGTACAGATGAACGTGGTACCTTCAGGCGTTTGAAAATTGCTCCCAAGGATGAACCAGACTTGTGGAGGTCTACAATTCTTTTCTGAGTTCTTTTGATTTTCCCATGATGTCAAGCTAAGAGGCACTGAGTTTGAAGGTAGGCCTTGAAATACATCCACAGGTACACCTCCAATTGACTCAAATGATGTCAATTAGCCTATCAGAAGCTTCTAAAACCATGAGATCATTTTCTGGAATTTTCCAAGCTGTTTAAAGGCACAGTCAACTTAGTGTATGTAAACTTCTGACCCACTGGAATTGTGATACAGTGAATTATAAGTGAAATAATCTGTCTGTAAACAATTCTTGGAGAAATTACTTGTGTCATGCACAAAGTAGATGTCCTTACCGACTTGCCAAAACTATAGTTTGTTAACAAGAAATGTGTGGAGTGGTTGAAAAACGAGTTTTAATGACTCCAACCTAAGTGTATGTAAACTTCCAACTTCAACTGTAGCTACCATAAGTTGAATGGACTAATTTCAGCTACTCTTGATAAGAGCTGCTGCTAAATGTCTAAAACTAAAAGTTTAATGTAAAATTTAAAAGTACACTACAGTAAACTACACCACGCTACACATCCCCATTCAATGTACACTACAGACAGATCCATCTGAATCATGAACAACAGATAAACAAATTATAGGAACGGCCCAAATGGCACCCTATTCCCTATATAGTGCACTACATTTCAACAGGGCCCACAGGTTTCTGGGTAAAATTAGTGCATTATGTAGGGAATAGGGTGCCATTTGTGATGCCATGTCTCATGATTTGACACTGATTTCATCACCTCTTACAAGCATGCAAAACCACACTTATACAGACACAACACACACACACACATATACACACACACACACACACACACGTCTGCAGGTAACAGAGTTCTACAGTAGCTTGTCTTTCGTTCCCGGCTCTTTTCTGTTCTCACCGCAGCAGCCACTGTGCATCTCTTCACACACACACACACACACACACACACATATACACACACACACATACACACACACACACACACACACATACATACACATACACACCCATACACACACACATACACACACACACACACACACACACACATACACACACACATACACACACACACACACACACACACACACACACACACACACACACACACACACATATACACACACACACACACACACATACACACCCCCACACACACATACACACACACACACACACATATACACACATATACACACACATACACACACACACACACACACATACACACCCATACACACACATACACACACACACACACACACACACACACACACACACATATACACACACACACACACACACACACATATACACAGTAACCACAGGCGGAGAGGACTTACATGTGTGCTGAAAGGAGAGGAGGATGTGGTGGGGTAGGGATGCAAGGGGGCGGTGTGAGGAGGGGAGGGAGGGGTGGTGGGAACCGTACTGACTGTGCGCGATGCTGAGTCAGCCATAATACCGCTTGGAACTTTCCAGAGACCTGACGATGATGTTGCTGTTAAGTGGAGCAGACACCTGCACACACACACACACACACACACACACACACACACACACACACACACACAGCACACAGAGAGACACAGACACAGACAGACACAGACAGACAGACAGACAGACAGAACAGACAGACAGACAGACAGACAGACAGACAGACAGACAGACAGACAGACAGACAGACAGACAGACAGACAGACAGACATAGAAATATAAATAGAACTAGCGTATTTCTCTGGCTGCGTTCACAGAGGCAGCCCAATTCTGATAATCTTTCCACTAATTGGTCTTTTTGTCCAATCACATCAGATGTTTTCCCGTCAGATATGTTTCAGAGCTGATCTTATCATAAGACAAAATGAATGACAAAAAGATGAGCGTGGTGCTGCCTGTGAACCCAGCCTCTGTTCATATGTCTTCTGTGTGTTTCTGTGGTTGTTTGTTTGTTGATGTACATACACAGTTTTTCCACACCAGCGGAGTGGTTAGAAACAGGAAGTTATGTCACTGTGTTCTCGGCAGCGGGGAACTTTTTCTCACCTTACTAAAGTTCCATCTTCCACACACACACACACACAAGCACATCCACATTCATACACACTCACACACAATACACACACACACATCCACACACATACACACACACATACATACACACTCACACACACACACATACACACACATACACATACACACACACACACACACATCCACACACATACACACACACACACGCACACACACATACTAGAGCTTGTGTTTATTTGCGTCCACGTTTATTACCTAGTTCAGCATAAATACAGTTAATTAAACATAAATAATACATAAATAATACATAGTAAACATATAATTTATAAATAAATACATTCATCAATTGGTCAATAGCGACCCGTGCAAATTATATCATGTCCTTCACAATGGATATGTAATGATGTCACTTAGTTCCTCCAGACATGAGGTGTGGACACCCACAGTGGATTGGAAGCCCATAACTGCATCCCAAATGGCACCCTATTCCCTATATAATGCACTACTACCCTATAGGCTCTAGTCAAAAGTAGTGCACTATATAGGGAATAGTGTGCCATTTGGGGGACACACCAGCTGAGCTCTGTGACAGAGCTCATTCATTCTCTCACTCAGTGAGTACAGTACCGTGGAGGCTGCCTGGCTGGTCAACAGACCACAGCAAATCATACATAGAAAACAACAATGTTAAGAAAATAGAAACTTCAAGTTAGACTCGTTGCCACGAGCAGCACCGCAGATTTTGAGACGAGCGAGATGCACGACTCCTCTCTCTCACACAGCAGTCACACACAGTATCTGTGTACGGGTTGGCTTCACACTGTTACAACGTGGTAGCCACGGGACCAAAACAGCGGAGAAGTTGAGTTTTTTGCGGAAATTGAACCACTATGCTGTTTACTTTCTGCACCTATGACATATCGCTGAGTCTGCCTTTAAGAAAATAAGTACATTTTAAACAACAAGA
The DNA here is from genome assembly GCF_020615455.1 of Coregonus clupeaformis. Classification (NCBI taxonomy): domain Eukaryota; kingdom Metazoa; phylum Chordata; class Actinopteri; order Salmoniformes; family Salmonidae; genus Coregonus; species Coregonus clupeaformis. The sequence goes on from NC_059209.1 coordinate 4,565,027, forward strand.
TGGTTGTTGCAATTGTTGTTGTTGTTGCTGTTGTCCATGAACAGAACACAACCCTTCCTGAAGACTCTGAGGAGGTTACTGTGGTTGCCAAGCAACGGTAATAAGGCATAACAAATCAATGATATCATGTATCCATGATTATACACAGTATATGTGTATGGTACAAGTCTGCCGCCCCCCTCCCCCCACTTCACAATTCTTCCCTCAACCATAACAGACAGCGATTACAAAAACAACATTTTATCAAATAATATTAGAGTGAATTTAGAATCCACACCAGCACCAATGTAGTGGTATCTACACATAAGAATAGACAGCACATTGTAACCCTGAGTACAAATATAGAAATACATACATGTATACATTAAATATATATACATTAAATAAATATCCATATATATTGACCTGCATTGTTTAGTTTAAATCATTTCCATGGCGATGCCCTGAGTGACAGAGGTCAAAGTCCACTCTTTCTGTTTGCAAGTTCTCCTACATAGGGTGCATCTCAGTACCCTTAGCTGGCTTCCTTTTCTCGCCTCCTTCCCTTCGTCTGTGGCGGAGCCCAAACTTCCGTCCCAGGGGTGCGTTCAGCAGGACGCAACGTTTCGGACCGTTCAGATAGTAATATGCAATGTAGAACAATATGCCTCTCTGACATCTTAAAGAAGGAATAACGTTGGCTCTGTTCGTGGCATTTCTATCTGCAACCTTTCACAAAGTTTAGCTACTGAACGTGGCCCATATCAACCCACTAAGAAAACTCCCATTCCGGATTCGTTCAGATCCAGTTTCCAGTACTTCAGTGTGTCCTGTGCTTCCGGCACCACCATACGGCCCATCAACCGGCTCTCTGAGTCCAGCCATCTCACCATCCAGCACTTCCTTTTTACCGTTGTCACAGGGTTCGACTCTGACCACTCTGGGAGCTCCACCTGGCAGGTCAGCTTTTCATCGCCGTGACTTGCAACCTGGACGACGAGGATGCCCCGCCCACATTTGGCGGTACAGGTGAGCTGGAGGTCCAGGTACAGGAAGTAGAAGCCGTCCTGCGCGGTTTTCAATGTATGACGGGTAAGGTCGTAGGTGTACAGATCTCCGAGAGAGGAGCCCTGTCCATAGTCGACCTGGGACCAGGATATTGTGCTGTTCATCAGCACGCCTGCAGGGGGAGACAGGAACACACACTGGTCAGGACA
>NC_059209.1:4571222-4601222 GCF_020615455.1 Coregonus clupeaformis
ACGGAAATGGCACCGCCCACAACTGCAGGGCTCTCCAGAGGGTGGTGCGGTCAGCCCAATGCATCACCGGAGGCACACTGCCTGCCCTCCAGGACACCTACAGCACCCGATGTCACAGGAAGGCCAAGAAGATCATAAAGACCCTCAGCCACCCGAGCCACGGCCTGTTCACCTCGCTAGAAGGTGAGGTCAGTACAGGTGAATCAAAGCTTGGACCAAGAGACTGAAAAACAGCTTCTATCTCCAGGCCATCAGACTGTTAAACAGTCACCACTAGCTGGCTATCACTCAGTACCCTGCCCTGAACTTTAGTCACTGTTACTAGCCGGCTACCACCTGGTACTCAACCCTGCACCTTAGAGACTGCTGCCCTATGTACATAGACATGGAACACTGGTCACTTTAATAATGTTTACATACTGTTTTACCCACTTCATATGTAAATAATGTATTCTAGTCAAGGCTCATCCTATATAACTACTGCTGTACACACCTTTTCTATTCATAAACTGTCTATACTGTCTTTACAATGTTTATATTCCGGTCTCTGACACTGCTCATTCTGATATTTCTTCATTTCTTTATTTTTCTGGATTATGGGTGTATAGTTATTATTATTGCTAGGTATTACTGCACTGTTGGAGCTAGAAACACAAGCATTACTGCACTGTTGGAGCTAGAAACACAAGCATTACTGCACTGTTGGAGCTAGAAACACAAGCATTACTGTACTGTTGGAGCTAGAAACACAAGCATTACTGTACTGTTGGAGCTAGAAACACAAGCATTACTGTACTGTTGGAGCTAGAAACACAAGCATTACTGTACTGTTGGAGCTAGAAACACAAGCATTACTGTACTGTTGGAGCTAGAAACACAAGCACCACTGCACTGTTGGAGCTAGAAAAACAAGCATTACTGCACTGTTGGAGCTAGAAACACAAGCATTACTGTACTGTTGGAGCTAGAAACACAAATATTACTGTACTGTTGGAGCTAGAAACACAAACATTTTGTTGCACCTGCGATAACATCTGCAGATCTCTGTACACCACCAATACACCGTGATCTGATCTGAACATGGCATCAGTCACACACACACACAGCATTCTCATGACCTCTGGTTGAGAGACACAGAGAAAGGATGGAGAGAGAGGTTGGAGATAGAGAGAGAGGGAGAAAGAGACAGAGAGAGAGAGAGAGAGATAGAGAGAGAGAGAGAGAGAGAGAGAGAGAGAGAGAGAGAGAGAGAGAGAGAGAGAGAGAGAGAGAGAGAGAGAGAGAGAGAGAGAGAGAGAGAGAGAGAGAGAGAGAGAGAGAGGGAGGGAGGGAGAGAGAGAGAGAGAGAGAGAGAGAGAGAGAGAGAGAGAGAGAGAGAGAGAGGGAGGGAGAGAGAGAGAGAGAGAGAGAGAGAGAGAGAGAGAGAGAGAGAGAGAGAGAGAGAGAGAGAGAGAGAGAGAGAGGTTAAAGAGAGGGAAACCAGAAAAGAAGAGGCAGCAAGAATATAAGATCCAACTGTCTCTTTCCCAGAAACTATATCATCTGTTAGTCTGATAATCTGATTGGGTTGAAAGGTCATCCATCACTCTACTCTGCTGTCCGCTCATCTTCCCAACAGCTAGGGTTGTTGCGTCTCAAATGGCACCCTATCCCCTATATAGTGCACTAAGTTTGACCAGGACCTATAGGGTGCCATAGTGAAAGCACTTTCTTATACAGACCTGAAAAAAAAAAACTATTTTAAAATATTTGTTCTGAGCTTGATTGTGCATGCCTGGCTCGTAGGGCCAATAGAATAGTCCCAAAACCTGAAAACCCCATCCATCTTGCCCTCCAGGCAGGCTAGAGCAAACGCTGGAAAGTATTTCAAATATTTCAAATAGTGTTTGAATCCAGGTCTGCTATTGTGTCAATCACACTGCAGGTACACAGGCCATTTTAGATGACGTAGTTTGGTTTCAGTGAACATAACATTCATATGACAAACACACACACACCCACAGGACTTCTCTGGTCTGAGTGATGTAATGGTCAGTCTGCCAGAAATACATTGTGATGTGTTGCTTGTCTCTCTGATTAGAGAACTGGAAGTACTAAAATATCACACACTATTACTGACTCAAACCCCCCCCCCTCTCTATATACAGTTGAAGTCGGAAGTTTACATACACCTTAGCCAAATACATTTCAACTCAGTTTTCACAATTCCTGACATTTAATCCTAGTCAAAATTCCCTGTCTTAGGTCAGTTATGATCACCACTTTATTTTAAGAATGTGGAATGTCAGAATAATAGTAGAGAGAATTATTTATTTCAGCTTTTGTTTCTTTCATCACATTCCCAGTGGGTCAGAAGTTTACATACACTCAATTAGTATTTGGTAGCATTGCATTTAAATTGTTTAACTTGTCAAATGGTTTGCCATTTTGCCACAACTTTGGAAGTATGCTTGGGGTCATTGTCCATTTGGAAGACCCATTTGTGACCAAGCTTTAACTTCCTGACTGATGTCTTGAGATGTTGCCTCAATATATCTACATAATTTTCCTTCCTCATGATGCCATCTATTTTGTGAAGTGCACCAGTCCCTCCTGCAGAAAAGCACCCCCACAGCATGATGCTGCCACCCCTGTGCTTCACGGTTGGGATGGTGTTCTTCGGCTTGCAAGCGTACCCCTTTTTCCTCCAAACATAACGATGGTCAGTTGGCCAAAAAGTTCTATTTTTGTTTCATCAGACCAGAGGACATTTCTCCAAAAAGTATGATCTTTGTCCCCATGTGCAGTTGCAAACAGTAGTCTGGCTTTTTTATGGCGGTTTTGGAGCAGTGGCTTCTTCCTTGCTGAGCAGCTTTTCAGGTTATGTCGATATAGGACTTGTTTTCCTGTGGATATAGATACTTTTGTACCTGTTTCCTCCAGCATCGTCACAAGGTCCTTTGCTGTTGTTCTGGGATTGATTTGCACTTTTCGCACCAAAGTCCGTTCATCTCTAGGAGACAGAACGTGTCTCCTTCCTGAGTGGTATGACGGCTGCGTGGTCCCATGATGTTTATACTTGCATACTATTTTTTGTACAGATGAACGTGGTACCTTCAAGCGTTTCAAAATTGCTCCCAGGGATGAACCAGACTTGTGGAGGTCTAAAAAAAAATTCTGAGGTCTTGGCTGATCTCTTTTGATTTTCCTATGATGTCAAGCAAAGAGGCACTGAGTTTGAAGGTAGGCCTTGAAATACATCCACAGGTACACCTCCAACTGACTCAAATGATGTCAATTAGCCTATCAGAAGCTTCTAAAGCCATGACATCATTTTCTGGAATTTTCCAAGCTATTTAAAGGCACAGTCGACTTGGTGTATGTAAACTTCTGACCCACTGGAATTGTGATACAGTGAATTATAAGTGAAATAATCTGTCTGTAAACAATTGTTGGAAAAAGTACTTGTTTCATGCACAAAGTAGATGTCCTAACCGACTTGCCAAAGCTATAGTTTGTTAACAAGGAATTTGTGGAGTGGTTGAAAAACGAGTTTTAATGACTCCAACCTAAGTGTATGTAAACTTCCGACTTCAACTGTATATATATATCCCCCCCTCTCTCTCTCTCTCTCTCTCTCTCTCTCTCTCTCTCTCTCTCTCTCTCTCTCTCTCTGTCTCTGTCTCTCTATCTCTCTCTCTCTCTCTCTCTCTCTCTATATATATATATCCCTCTCTTTCTCTCTCTCTATATCCACCTTTCCCTCTCTTTCTCTCTCTTTCTCCCTCCCTCCCCTCTCTCTCTGATAAAGACACAGGTAGCTGCTGTTACTGCTCTGGTTGGCCATTCCACTGGTTGTTCCTATGGCTGTGGTAGGAGGCTACATATTCTACTGCCAATATATCTGTCTGTTGGCGTCTCACTTGGAGTTCCCTGTCTGTTTGTTCCTATATCTCTGTGAACCTTCTGAATCTGTGTGAAAACCCAAGCATCACGGAATGTGTGTATGTGTGTTTGTATGTGTCTGTGTCTGTGTGTTAGAGAGAGAGAAAGAAAAGAGAGAGAGAGATAAGTGAGAGAGAAGACACTTGTCTTTTACAAGTTTACCTTTAGGGTTTTGCTGCCACCTACTGGACAATAAAGGAACTGTTGTTACACAACATGTACTGTCTGTTTGCCTGGCTACCCAGAGTCCTTGTTCCGGCCAAACGCTATGCAACGCCCACGGACGTTAGTTTCTTCTGCGCAAGAAGTGGGAGGGTAGCGGGAAGGGGAGGGGTGGTGAGGAGATGGAGAGAGAGGAGAGGGGTGGTGAGGAGATGGAGAGAGAGGGGAGGAGGTGGGGGGAGATGGAGAGAGAGGGGAGGAGGTGGGTGGGGGTGGGGGGGGGAGATGGAGAGAGGAGAGGGGGTGGTGAGGAGATGGAGAGAGAGGGGAGGAGGTGGGGGAAGATGGAGAGAGAGGAGAGGAGGTGGGGGGAAGATGGAGAGAGAGGGGAGGAGGTGGGGGGTGGGGGGAGATGGAGAGAGAGGGGAGGAGGTGGGGGTGGGGGGGGGGGGGAGATGGAGAGAGAGGGGAGGAGGTGGGGGTGGGGGGGAGATGGAAGAGGAGAGGGGTGGGGTGAGATGGAGAGAGAGTGGAGTGGTGTGGGGAGATGGAGAGAGAGGGGAGGGGGAGGGGGTAGGAGAAGGACATTGGTCAATAGCATCCAAAGTAGAATCGACTGGTTCAACAACGGACAGACGAACAAAACACTGGTCCAGGCAGACAGACAGACAGACAACTCTGGTCTAGACAGACAGACAGACAACACTGGTCCAGACAGACAGACTTTGATGCCTTTACTCTTGATGAAATAGGTACAACAACCACCACCTCCCTTGACTGGCTACCCAGACTCCTTGCTAGGCCACGCCCACGGACGTTAGTTTCTTCTCCCCAGTAAGTCTGAATCTGAGTACCTCCACGACCCTTCACCGGATGCCAAAACATTCGGGGACGTCTGATTGGTCCAGAAACCGATGGGTTGGGCCAGAGCCAGAGCACATGTGGGTAAAGCGGCGGTTTGAAAATTCGTCATTGATATTCTGATTGGTTAGAGACGATCCAATCGTTGATGACTTTGTTTTGTACAACGTTTCTCATGCCCCCTGGTCACCACAAATGACTTCAATGATAGCAGTCTCAGACTAGAGTATGTAGTCTCAGACTAGAATATGCAGTCTCAGACTAGAATATGCAGTCTCAGACTAGAATATGCAGTCTCAGACTAGAATATGCAGTCTCAGACTAGAATATGCAGTCTCAGACTAGAATATGCAGTCTCAGACTAGAATATGCAGTCTCAGACTAGAATATGCAGTCTCAGACTAGAATATGCAGTCTCAGACTAGAATATGCAGTCTCAGACTAGAATATGCAGTCTCAGACTAGAATATGCAGTCTCAGACTAGAATATGCAGTCTCAGACTAGAATATGCAGTCTCAGACTAGAATATGCAGTCTCAGACTAGAATATGCAGTCTCAGACTAGAATATGCAGTCTCAGACTAGAATATGCAGTCTCAGACTAGAATATGCAGTCTCAGACTAGAATATGCAGTCTCAGACTAGAATATGCAGTCTCAGACTAGAATATGCAGTCTCAGACTAGAATATGCAGTCTCAGACTAGAATATGCAGTCTCAGACTAGAATATGCAGTCTCAGACTAGAATATGCAGTCTCAGACTAGAATATGCAGTCTCAGACTAGAATATGCAGTCTCAGACTAGAATATGCAGTCTCAGACTAGAATATGCAGTCTCAGACTAGAATATGCAGTCTCAGACTAGAATATGCAGTCTCAGACTAGAATATGCAGTCTCAGACTAGAATATGCAGTCTCAGACTAGAATATGCAGTCTCAGACTAGAATATGCAGTCTCAGACTAGAATATGCAGTCTCAGACTAGAATATGCAGTCTCAGACTAGAATATGCAGTCTCAGACTAGAATATGCAGTCTCAGACTAGAATATGCAGTCTCAGACTAGAATATGTAGTCTCAGACTAGAATATGCAGTCTCAGATTAGAATATGCAGTCTCAGACTAGAATATGCAGTCTCAGACTAGAATATGTAGTCTCAGACTAGAATATGCAGTCTCAGACTAGAATATGTAGTCTCAGACTAGAATATGCAGTCTCAGACTAGAATATGTAGTCTCAGACTAGAATATGCAGTCTCAGACTAGAATATGCAGTCTCAGACTAGAATACGTAGTCTCAGACTAGAATATGCAGTCTCAGACTAGAATATGTAGTCTCAGACTAGAATATGCAGTCTCAGACTAGAATATGCAGTCTCAGACTAGAATATGCAGTCTCAGACTAGAATATGCAGTCTCAGACTAGAATATGTAGTCTCAGACTAGAATATGCAGTCTCAGACTAGAATATGCAGTCTCAGACTAGAATATGTAGTCTCAGACTAGAATATGCAGTCTCAGACTAGAATATGCAGTCTCAGACTAGAATATGCAGTCTCAGACTAGAATATGCAGTCTCAGACTAGAATATGCAGTCTCAGACTAGAATATGTAGTCTCAGACTAGAATATGCAGTCTCAGACTAGAATATGCAGTCTCAGACTAGAATATGCAGTCTCAGATTAGAATATGCAGTCTCAGACTAGAATATGCAGTATCAGACTAGAATATGCAGTCTCAGACTAGAATATGTAATCTCAGACTAGAATATGCAGTCTCAGACTAGAATATGCAGTCTCAGACTAGAATATGCAGTCTCAGACTAGAATATGCAGTCTCAGACTAGAATATGCAGTCTCAGACTAGAATATGCAGTCTCAGACTAGAGCAGCGGTAGAATGTAGTGGGAGTAGCCAGGCTAGCTGTATGTATGTCATAGGCTGATGGGGTGGGTTCACTAGACATATTAACACCTTTATTTATTTTATTTTATTTTATTTCATTCATTTTATTTTATTTATTTGCCTTTATTTAACCATCTCAGAACCATTCTGATGAAGCATCATGTTTTTAATAGATAAATAAAGAATTGAGTTTTGAATTTAATTTAAGATTCTACTGCCCTCATGGGTGATGCACCTAAATACATATGACAACTTCTAGAGAACTATTCCCCCAGCATGCACCCTACCATCCCCCAGCATGCACCCTACCATCCTCAGTCTCAAACAGCCTGGTCGTACCAGCAACAAACCTGCCCCAGACTGGTCGTACCAGCAACAAACCTGCCCCAGCCTGGTCGTACCAGCAACAAACCTGCCCCAGCCTGGTCGTACCAGCAACAAACCTGCCCAGCCTGGTCGTACCAGCAACAAACCTGCCCCAGCCTGGTCGTACCAGCAACAAACCTGCCCAGCCTGGTCGTACCAGCAACAAACCTGCCCCAGCCTGGTCATACCAGCAACAAACCTGCCCAGCATGGGTGACAGGGCCTTCTCACATGTGACCCCTCAGCTCTAAAATACTCTACCTGCACATACCATGGAGGCAGCTGGCATTTCCTTGTTTTAAACACAACTAAAGACCTCCCTATTCAAGCTAGATTTTAATATTTGATTGCTTAATCTTCTTAAAATCTATATTTTGTATCAGCAGGTAATGGTTTGATGTATTGTGATAGTTTTTTCTACTTTTTGATGTTTTGTTGCTGAAATGTTTGTTTATGTTCTGTTTTATACGTGGGAAATGCCTTTCCTAATTAAAGATGGTTATTATTATGATTAATAATTAATTGATTTAACCAGGTAAGCCATTGAAAACACATTCTCTTTTTACAACAGTGACAGTGACCATGAGAGAACAAAGAACCTGGTAGAAAAGCAACAAAAAATTACATTACAGACAAAAATTATGTTTTCAATTGGAAAAAGAAATGACTGCTCCACCTATTGGACAAACTCAACTATTCAAAAAACATTTTAGTCACTTAGCAGAAGCTCTAGTCCAGAGCGATTTACATGAGCCAGTAGGGTTAAGGGCCTTGCTTAAGGTCCAATCGACAGATTTTCTTTTCACTTAGTCAGCTCTGGGATTTGAACTGGTGACCTTTCGGTTACTGGCCCAACGCACTTAACAACTAGTCTACCTGCCGAAGCAACCTTTACTCATAGGTCTATAACCTCCCTGTATAATACTGTATCATGACTAGTAGGTCTATAACCTCCCTGTTTAATACTGTATCATGACCCATGGGGCGGCGCACAATTGGCCCAGCGTCGTCCAGGGTAGGGGAGGGAATGGCTGGCAGGGATGTAGCTCAGTTGGTAGAGCATGGCGTTTGCAACGCCAGGGTTGTGGGTTCAATTCCCACGGGGGCCAGTATTAAAAAAAAAAAATAATGTATGCACTCACTAACTGTAAGTCGCTCTGGATAAGAGCGTCTGCTAAATGACTAAAATGTAAATGTAATGACTAGTAGGTCTATAACCTCCCTGTATAATACTGTATCATGACTAGTAGGTCTGTAACCTCCCTGTATAATACTGTATCATGACTAGTAGGTATATAACCTCCCTGTATAATACTGTATCATGACTAGTAGGTCTATAACCTCCCTGTATATTATCATGACTAGTAGGTCTATAACCTCCCTGTATAATACTGTATCATGACTAGTAGGTCTATAACCTCCCTGTATAATACTGTATCATGACTAGTAGGTCTATAACCTCCCTGTATAATACTGTATCATGACTAGTAGGTCTATAACCTCCCAGTATAATACTGTATCATGACTAGAAGGTCTATAACCTCCCTGTATAATACTGTATCATGACCGAGGACACGCGGCAGCTGGGCCTGGTGGTTTGTAGAGGGACTTCCGTGGTGCTCATCTGTCCTCAGGACGATATGGAAGCCATCCCCAACCCCTTCATCCAGCAGCAGGACGGATAGTCGGCCAGCCTCGTTCTCTAGGATGACTTCACAGTAGTCCAATTCCTGGTGTGTATGTCAATTGTATTTCCTTGATTCCTTGCATCCTCTACTTGCCTCCTTCTCAAAATGCATTGGAGGAGAAGATCAGAGGAGAGGAACCTAAGATCTACTCCAATGTGCTTTGAGAAGGAGGGAGGATGTGAGGATTAATTTAAATATTATTGCGGTTAGTATGAAAAAAATATATATACAAATTAAATAAAATGGATGCACTCACTAACTGTAAGTCGCTCTGGATAAGAGCGTCTGCTAAATGACTAAAATGTAAATGTAAATGTAAATGTAGTAGGTCTATAACCTCCCTGTATGAGTGTTTACTCTATTGTGCTATGAGGTCTGAGCTTTTATGGCGCTGGAGATAAAGTGCACCACAGAGTTGCTGGTTCAAGCCCCACTCTGGCTGTTCCCCCCGTCTTTCGTTACTCCAAAGGCCCAAAAGGTCAAAGTTGGTGTGAAAGAAATATGTCGAGAAACGATTAACCCTATAGTGTCCACTTGATGGCAGTACATACACATGTTAAATGATGACTATCGGCGAGGCTTCTCTGTCATCGTTGTGTTGCAAACATCCTGTCTGAATGAGATCTGATATCACCTCGTCTCACCGCGCCACCTGTGACCGCGCCCACATGACACATACGCATGAGCGTACAGGTGCTGTTGACACAGCATGAATCAAACAGTGAGATTTCCAACGACATTCATTATTCTCTTTCACACACACACAAATAAAACGTGTACAGGCTCGCGCACAAGTGCTCATACCCCTGACAGATCACTTTGGTTGGTGAGAACACTAGTTTTCTCACCAACGCGCTGGTTTATATTTTTTTCCTTCTTGATAAGAGAACGGAGAGAGAGAGAGAGAGAGAGAGAGAGAGAGAGAGAGAGAGAGAGAGAGAGAGAGAGAGAGAGAGATAGATAGATCTACTTCACTTGCTTTGGCAATGTTAACACACGTTTCCCATGCCAATAAAGCCCTTAAATTGAATTGAATTGAATTGAATTGAGAGAGAGAGAGAGAGAGAGAGAGAGAGAGAGAGAGAGAGAGAGAGAGAGAGAGAGAGAGAGAGCGAGAGAAATACCACAGTGTGCCATCACAGCAGCAAGATTTGTGACCTGTTGCCACAAGAAAAGGGCAACCAGTGAAGAACAAACACAATTGTAAATACAACTCATATTTATGTTTATTTATTTTCCCATTTGTACTTTAACTATTTGCACATTGTTACAACACTGTATATATACATAATATGACAATTGAAATGTCTTTATTCTTTTGGAACTTCTGAGTGTAATGTTTACTGTTAATATTTATTGTTTATTTCACTTTAGTTTACTATCTACTTCACTCGCTTTGGCAATGTTAACATACGTTTCCCATGCCAATAAAGCCCTTAAATTGAATTGAGAGAGAGAGAGAGAGAGAGAGAGAGAGAGAGAGAGAGAGAGAGAGAGAGAGAGAGAGAGAGAGAGAGAGAGAGAGAATAGCCTAAGGGGTGTAATGAGGGAACTAAAACATATGTTAATTAGTAGGCCTATAGAGTTGTGTGAGAAAGAAAGCTAGAAGAGAAATGAGGAGGCATCGAGCGACAGACGGTCTACCGCCGCGAGGCCCATCCCCGCAATGTCTCATCCCTGAACGTTTCACAACTACCGGTTGACTACGGCTGGAATTGTGACTGATCGACGTGGTGAGCATGTCAGGGCGAGTTTTATAGAAATGCGTTTGGAAATAAAATCAGTAACAAAAACGTATTTCAAGTTCATTTTGGGATGTTCGAGTCAGGAGGATGCATGAAGGACTTTGATTTTCCACTTTGAAAACTCTAAACAAATTCTGTATTTCAAGACTGGGACTTCCAAGTTCGCCACAGGTCTCTATAACAGCCCGACTTGTTGCTATCGAAATTATATCTAGTCTATGTCACTCATCTTTCTTAGTTTGAACAACTGGCAATATTAAATTAAACGTTTAACCACTAACTGGATAAAACAAGAAGATGTTGGATAAATATTCTCGGCACAGCCCCGGCGGTGCGCCCGTCCTGAACCCGGACCTGCAACTCAAACTACCGGAGAGTAATCTGGGTACCAGAAGCCAAGAGAAGGATAACGGGACAGGGCCGAAACTGGTGGAGATAACGGGACCGGCGCTGTCCAAACGGAAACTACTGGTCGGTCTGGACCTGCTCTGTCTGCTTCTGGGTAAATACAACTTTGGCTATTATCTTTTTATCAGATGAACTTTTTATAATTCATTTAAAAAAAATTAACGATTTTATCACATCTATTTATTATTTATTTGGCCATTTTATCAGATCAACTTTTTATAATTTAAGCCTACCTGGACCTGCGTTGCCTGTTTCTGCTTTAATAAAACGATCTTCAAGTTATTTTCATAAAAATAATGTATAAAGTAAATAAACTTAAAATCTTCGAGTAGGCCTATAAAACATTTTCATCAATCATTTAATGGTTTATTGTTATGATATAGCTATATTACAAATAATGGTTTATTGTTAGGATGTAGCTATATTACAAATAATGGTTGCGGACAGGTGTACAAAATCGAACTCACAGCCATGCAACGTCCATAGACAAACATCGGCAGTAAAATAGCCTTACTGAAGAGCTCAGTGACTTTCAACGAGGCAACACCTTTCTAACAAGTCAGTTCGTCAAATTTCTGCCCTGCTAGAGCTTCCCGGGTCAACTGTAAGTGCTGTTATTGTGAAGCGGAAACGTCAAGGAGCAACAACTGCTCAGCCGCGAAGTGGAAAGGTGACGTAGCCTAGGCTAACTTTCATGAACTATTCAAATGTTGATATTTGAATATTTTGCGAATTGATTGAAATGTATTTGACTCTGAGATAGGAGCCTATAGTTTCGTTTTTGTTTCGTATCTAGGCTATTTATGCTACACAGTGGACGAAATGAGCACTCACACAAATCAACAGGTTGAGCTATATTATAATAAACCATTTCTTCAACAAAAACAAAATAAATTGAGAGAAATAAATTGAACGCTCTAAATAATTCTCACTGCGTTCTCTCTCGCTCGATCACTCGCTCATCACACACCAAAGCGCTGCACGCAAAGCTCTCGATGCCAGTTGGCTCGAGCTGGCCAAGGGAATTCTACAGTTTCCATGACAACCAAGGTTCAGGGAAGCGCGAGGCCTTGGGAATTGTGTGCAGTACAAATAAATAAATAAACAATCCCTGTGTGTGTTTTTAAATCAAACTGACCTCCATTTCTTCTGGTGTGTGTGTGTGTGTGTGCACTCCCTTTATGCATCTGACAACATTTCACAAACTGCGGTTATGTAAGAGCAGCTAATTCACAAAGGTTGTGTCCCAAATGACACCCTATTCCCTATATACAGTGGGGAGAACAAGTATTTGATACACTGCCGATTTTGCAGGTTTGTGCAAAAACATTCATTTAGACCGGCCGACTGGGCTAAAGATGGACCAATTTGCCCAAGCTGCCCTATGACCAGTCCACCCTATATGGGATGTACATGTGAGGACCAGTACACTGGACAAAGCTATGGGGAGTCCCTTGTTGTCTAGAGTAGGAGTGCTGGTCTAGGATCAGGACCCCACCTGTCCATGTAATTGTATGTATTGTGATGTACAAGGCAGAACTGGTCCTAGATCAGCCCTCCTACTCTGAGACGCTTGATACAGTCCAGTCAGACTGCTGATAGGAAGAACACAAGACAGATACTATCGATGTTGTGTATAATGGTTCTAGAGAGAGGAGAGGAAGAGAGAGACAGAGAGAGGAGAGAGGAGAGGAAGAGAGAGAGACAGAGAGAGGAGAGAGGAGAGGAAGAGAGAGACAGAGAGAGGAGAGAGGAGAGGAAGAAAGAGATGGAAAGAGAGAATGAGTAAGAGAGCGAGAGAGAAAGAAAAGAGAGAGTGTGTGTAGGAGAAAGACAGTGTGTGTGTGTGTGTAGGAGACAGACAGTGCTAGCTCAGTCCCACAGTCTCTCTTTGTTTGGTTGAAATGTTAGAGAGTTGAACTGGTCTCACAAACAACCGCTCCTCTCCCCTCCTCTCTCCTCCCCTCCTCTCTCCTCTCCTCTCCTCTCCTCTCCTCTCCTCTCCTCTCCTCTCCTCTCCTCTCCTCTCTCCTCTCCTCTCCTCTCCTCTCCTCTCTCTCCTCTCCTCTCCCTCTCCTCTCTCCTCTCCTCTCCTCTCCTCTCCTCTCCTCTCCTCTCCCTCCTCTCTCCCTTCCTCTCTCCCCTCCTCTCCCTTCCTCCTCTCCCCCTCCTCCTCTCTTCTCTCTCCCCCTCCCCTCTCTCTCCCCCCCCTCTCTCCTCCTCCCCTCCCCCCTCCTCTCTCCCCCTCCTCTCCTTTTCTCCTCCTCCTCTTCCCTCTCCTCTCCTCTCATCTCATCTCCTCTTCTCTCCACTCCTCTCTTCTCTTCCTAATTCCCCCTCTTTCTTTTCTCTCCTTCCCTCCCCCCTCTCCTCCTCCCCTTGTATACTGGTCTCAGTTCAGATCTAATGGGATCCATAACATGTCATAATAGGGATTGTAATGTTGTTCACTGGTCCCAGTTCAGATCTTCCAGTGCCTTATTCAGGTCCCAGTGGTGTTGTGACCTCACATTCCAGCAGTGTGTCTAACCCTTTAGTTTCTCTAGAGAAAAACCCTGGGTTCCCACTCTCCCTCTCTCTCTCTCTTTCCCTCTACCTCTCTCTTTCCTTTTCCCCCCTTTTGGTCCCTCGCTCTCTTTCTCCAACCCCCGCTCCCCTTCATATGAGCTTCTACCACAGAGAGGAGATTTAAACAATCATATGGTCAGTGTTTTAGAAGGACGTTGTATGTCAATGTGATGTTTTGGGCCAGGATTCAATCCGAACACATTTGTGGTGATGTTGTACGAATGTAGGTCAATGTTATGGTTTACTGTGAGCTTTTAAAGAATGGTTCTATACTGTGTAATGTAGCTTACGATGCAAAACCACATTTCTGTCAAGAAGACAAGTATGGTCTGATCTCATCTCTCTCTCTCTTCACCTCCACTTCTTTCTTTCACTATCTCTCTCTCTCTCCACCTCCACTTCTGTCTTTCACTATCTCTGTCTCTCTACCTCCACTTCTGTCTTTCACTATCTCTCTCTCTCTACCTCCACTTCTGTCTTTCACTATCTCTCTCTCTCTCCACCTCCACTTCTGTCTTTCACTATCTCTGTCTCTCTACCTCCACTTCTGTCTTTCACTATCTCTCTCTCTCTACCTCCACTTCTGTCTTTCACTATCTCTCTCTCTCTCCACCTCCACTTCTGTCTTTCACTATCTCTCTGTCTCTCTACCTCCACTTCTGTCTTTCACTATCTCTCTCTCTCTTTCTCTCTACCTCCACTTCTGTCTTTCACTATCTCTCTCTCTCTCCACCTCCACTTCTGTCTTTCACTATCTCTCTCTCTACCTCCACTTCTGTCTTTCACTATCTCTCTCTCTTTCTCTCTACCTCTATTTCTTCCTCTCTCTGGTTCTTTATGTTTGACAGGTTGTAGCCTCATCCCTTTGTTTCAGAGAGTTTGTGTGTGTGGGTTTGTTTTAGGTCTCTATCTCTCCTTTAACCCCCCCCATCTCTCTCTCTATCTTTCTCTCTCCCTCTTTCTCTCTATTTCTCTGTTTATGACTGTCTCTCTGTTTGTCTCTCTGTTTCTTTCTCTCTCTTCCTCTGTTTCTGTGTGTCTCTGTCTGTCTCTGTCTTTCTCTCTGTTGCAGTCTCTCTCTCTCTCTCTCTCTCTCTCTCTCTCTCTCTCTCTCTCTCTCTCTCTCTCTCTCTCTCTCTCTCTCTCTCTCTCTCTCTCTCTCTCTCTCTCTCTCTCCCTCTCTCTTTGATCAATTAAGTTATATAAACTTTATTGGCATAATACATCTGTCTCACATTGCCAAAGCAAGAACATGTTGAAACAATAAAACTTGCTTCTCCCTCCCCCTCTTCCTCCTTCCCCCCTCTCTCGCTCCCCCCCCCCCCCCCTCTCTCTCTCACTCCCCACCCTCCCTCCCTCCCTCCAGCCTCCATCCCGTTTTTTGTGTGTGAGCTGAAGGCAGTGAGTCCATATAGAAGAGGGTTTTTCTGTGGTGATCCCAGCATCATGTATCCATACCTACACACAGAGGCTATACCAGATCACCTGCTCATTACTGGTGGGATCATCATCACCGGACTCACTGTGAGTATCACACACTCTTCATCATCATCATCATTAGCATCATCATCATCATCACATCATTGTTAAACAATAGTACATGTAATAACCTATTCTCAGAACCCATAATAATAATAATAATAATAATACATCTCGTGATTGTCAGTTCAGTTCTTCTCTCGTGTTTGTCACCAGACTAATATCCAAACAATCACTATTGCTCATCACCCTCCCTCCCTCCCTCCCTCCCTCCCTCCCTCCCTCCCTCCCTCCCTCCCTCCTCCTCCTCCTCCTCCCTCCCTCCCTCCCTCCCTCCCTCCCTCCCTCCCTCACTACAGATAGCTTTAGGGGAGTGTTACCGGGTGCATTACCGAGGGGTCAGCTCCAAAGCCTTCATCAGGAACCTCTACGTCTCATGCCTGTATAAGGTACTGCAAGCCCTCTCATGCATTCATCAAGTTTTAATAACATAAGATGCTATAACATTCGTCATAGGCAGTCATAAACATTATGAACAAGTGGTAGGCACAATTTCATTGTTATTTGTTGCCCATATAAGAAGTTGGGTTCCTTCCTGTTTGGCCATATATTTATTTATGTATTTCTTTATTTCTGTAAGGAGTTAGGTTCCTTCCTGTTCGGCTGCTTCGTCAGCCAATCCCTGACCAACATGGCCAAGCTGAGTGTGGGGCGGCTGCGACCTCACTTCCTGTCTGTGTGTGGCGTCTCGTACGTCTCGCTCAACTGCACCCCCGGAACCTACGTCTCCACGGTAACCTGTAGAAAGACAGACCACCGACTGGAGGAGGAGGCCAGGTGTGTGTGTGTGTGTTTGGGGGGGGGGATGAGGGCAAGTGTGTGTGTATGGGGGGGTGAGGGCAGGTGTGTGTGGGGGTGAGGGCAGGTGTGGGGGGGGTGAGGGCAGGTGTGTGTGGGGGGGGTGAGGGCAGGTGTGTGTGTGGGGGGGGGCAGGTGTGTGTGTGGGGGGCGGGTGAGGGCAGGTGTGTGTGTATGGGGGGGTGAGGGCAGGTGTGTGTGGGGGGGGTGAGGGCAGGTGTGTGTGGGGGGGGTGAGGGCAGGTGTGTGTGTGGAGGGGTGAGGGCAGGTGTGTGTGGGGGGGTGAGGGCAGGTGTGTGTGTGGGGGGGGCAGGTGTGTGTGTGTGGGGGGGGGTGAGGGCAGGTGTGTGTGTGGGGGGGGGTGAGGGTAGGTGTGTGTGTGTGGGGGGGGTGAGGGCAGGTGTGTGTGGTAGTGTGTAGTAAGCATTTGTTTTATATTTTATTTTCAGGAAATCCTTCTTCTCTGGTCATGCTGCGTTTGCGATGTACACCATGCTGTATCTAGCAGTGAGTATCTCCCACACACACACACACACACACGCTGTGAACCATCCTCCCAGTGGGTCTGAAAGCAGAAAGAGAGTGATTGAAAAGAAGGGAGCTGAAAGGGAGAGAAAAACAAGAGGAGAGAAAGAGGGATTGAAAGAAAGAAGTTGGGAAGACAGAGATGTCTTTGTTCTGCTCTGGCAGAACTACACTCCTCTGTTGTGTGAGGGCAGGGCCACAGAGAGAGAGTAGAGCTGCTCTGTTGTGTGAGGGCGGGGCAACAGAGAGAGAGAGTAGAGCTGCTCTGTTGTGTGAGGGAGGGTCACAGAGAGAGAGTAGAGCTGCTCTGTTGTGTGATGGCAGGGCCACAGAGAGAGAGTAGAGCTGCTCTGTTGTGTGATGGCAGGGTCACAGAGAGAGAGTAGAGCTGCTCTGTTGTGTGATGGCAGGGCCACAGAGAGAGAGTAGAGCTGCTCTGTTGTGTGAGGGCAGGGCCACAGAGAGAGAGAGTAGAGCTGCTCTGTTGTGTGAGGGCAGGGCCACAGAGAGAGAGTAGAGCTGCTCTGTTGTGTGAGGGCAGGGCCACAGAGAGAGAGTAGAGCTGCTCTGTTGTGTGAGGGCAGGGCCACAGAGAGAGAGAGTAGAGCTGCTCTGTTGTGTGAGGGCAGGGCCACAGCGAGAGAGTAGAGCTGCTCTGTTGTGTGAGGGCAGGGCCACAGAGAGAGAGTAGAGCTGCTCTGTTGTTTTGATGGCAGGGCCACAGAGAGAGAGTAGAGCTACTCTGTTGTGTGAGGGCAGGGCCACAGAGAGAGAGTAGAGCTGCTAGAGCTTCTCTGTTGTGTGAGGGCAGGGCCACAGAGAGAGAGAGTAGAGCTGCTCTGTTGTTTTGATGGCAGGGCCACAGAGAGAGAGTAGAGCTACTCTGTTGTGTGAGGGCAGGGCCACAGAGAGAGAGAGTAGAGCTGCTCTGTTGTGTGAGGGCAGGGCCACAGAGAGAGAGTAGAGCTGCTCTGTTGTGTGAGGGCGGGGCCACAGAGAGAGAGTAGAGCTGCTCTGTTGTGTGAGGGCAGGGCCACAGAGAGAGAGTAGAGCTGCTCTGTTGTGTGATGGCAGGGCCACAGAGAGAGAGTAGAGCTGCTCTGTTGTGTGAGGGCAGGGCCACAGAGAGAGAGTAGAGCTGCTCTGTTGTGTGAGGGCAGGGCCATAGAGAGAGAGTAGAGCTGCTCTGTTGTGTGAGGGCAGGGCCACAGAGAGAGAGAGTAGAGCTGCTCTGTTGTGTGAGGGCAGGGCCATAGAGAGAGAGTAGAGCTGCTCTGTTGTGTGAGGGCAGGGCCACAGAGAGAGAGAGTAGAGCTAAATGCAGTATAATTCAGCATTTTTTAAAATGTAAACTTTATTTAACTAGGCAAGTCAGTTAAGAACAAATTATTATTTACAATGACGGCCTACCCTGGCCAAACTCGGACGACGCTGGGCCAATTGTGCGCCGCCCTATGGGACTCCCAATCACGGCCGTTGTGATACAGCCTGGAATAGAAGCAGAGTCTGTAGTGATGCTGAGATGCAGTGCCTTAGACCGCTGCACCACTCGCGAGTTAAATGCTGCATAAGTCAGTATAATACTGTATAATTCAGTATAATTCAGTATAATACTGCATAAGCCAGTATAATTCAGTATAATACGGTATATTTCGGTATAATACTGTATAATTTGGTATAATTCAGTATAATATAGTATAATTCGGTATAATTCAGTATAATACTGTATAATTCAGTAAAATACAGTATAATTCAGTATAATAATGTACAAATAGTACTTGTGTAGTAATCAACATTTCTCCCTCTGCACCCTCCTTCCTCCCCCTCCCACTCCCTCCCTCCCGTTCTTCAGTTCTACCTCCAAGCCAGGTGGTGTTGGAGAGGTGCCAGGTTACTCAGACCACTCCTACAGTTCTTCCTGGTTCTGCTAGCTGTGTATACAGGTACTTACAGGTGTATTGATACTGATCAGTGTTGGGGAAGCTACTCTGAAAATATAGTTTACCAATCTACTAATGATTTACTTGTAGTGGGACTACTCCCCAACACTGATAATGATGTAGGGCCAGTTTCCCAGACACTGATTAAGGCCGGGATTCAATCCCAGATGCGTTGTCGACAAGCACACTGTACTGTCGACAATGTGCCTTCTAAAAGCAATCTTCCTGACGTTCGCGGAGATTGTGTTCACGTTAAACGCTGCACATGTCAGTTTAAGTTGAAATGTCCCGTCAAAGTCAAGTGTTGTGGGCTTATCGAATAGTCAAGTGTTGTGGGCTTATCGAATAAATTTGCCTGGCTGTCTAGGGTAATTTTGATAGAATCCTGGCCCTGTCTTGTCAATTGTTGTCACTTTGTTCAGTTGCTATCCACTGGATCGCTGTAATTGGCTCGTTAGCCAGTCAATCAAATGCCCACAATTCTGGGGCGGGGCTTGACAATGGGTCAATTGCTCTGTACTACTGTATTATGCATTTTCAATTGTTCTCATATTGTTGAGTGACACTTCCAAATATTTAATAGATATGTTTTTAAAAATGTAATCTCTTCACAGGCCTGACTAGGATATCTGACTACAGACATCATCCCTCTGATGTCATCACTGGCTACATACAGGGAGCCTTGACCGCCTACTGGGTGGTGAGTTGCTGTGTGTGTGTGTGTGTGTGTGTGTGTGTGTGTGTGTGTGTGTGAATGTGTGTGTGTGTGTGTATGTTTATCTCTGTGTGTTATCCTAAGTGTGTATAACCAGTGTGTTTCTCTCTGTCCTCCAGGCCTTCCACATCTCCTCCATGTTTAAAGACTACAGCTCTACCCTGTCTCCTAACCTGGACAACCCCCTGTCACCACATCTCCTCCATGTTTAAAGGCTACAGCTCTACCCTGTCTCCTAACCTGGACAACCCCTGTCACCACATCTCCTCCATGTTTAAAGGCTACAGCTCTACCCTGTCTCCTAACCTGGACAACCCCCTGTCACCACATCTCCTCCATGTTTAAAGGCTACAGCTCTACCCTGTCTCCTAACCTGGACAACCCCCTGTCACCACATCTCCTCCATGTTTAAAGGCTACAGCTCTACCCTGTCTCCTAACCTGGACAACCCCCTGTCACCACATCTCCTCCATGTTTAAAGGCTACAGCTCTACCCTGTCTCCTAACCTGGACAACCCCCTGTCACCACACCACTGTCTGTTAGGGGATAGGTGTGTGTGTGTTTCTCTGTATCAGTGAAAGGTGTTTCCGAACTTGTCCTGTGAAATCACTTACCTCAGTATTCTGAGAGAGAGAAGGGGAGAGAGAGAAAGAGAGAGAGATTAAGAGAGAGAAAGGAAGACGCGGAGAAAAAGAGAGGGAGAGAGAGAAGGAGAGAAAGAGAGAGAGAGAGAGGGGGGGGATACTGGGAGAGAGGGAGAGAAAAAGAGGGAGAGAGAGACAGAGACAGAGAGAGAGAGGAGATATTAGCATATATAAACATTTAGTTCTATGGTAGAACCTGTCGTCTGTAGCTCAGTGGTAGGGCATGGCGCTTGCAACGCCAGGATTGTGGGTTTGATTCCCGGGACCACCCATACGTAAAAATGTATGCATGCATGACTGTAAGTTGCTTTGGATAAAAAGCGTCTGCTAAACGACATATATAAATATGCAAATCCACATTAGTGCCTCACAATTTATGTCAATAATCCACTCTCAAACGGGCAATCTGGGATTGGTAGGTCTACATCATTTTTTAAAACTTCCTAACGAATGATAACGTGGAACGCTTTTGTTGTTTTTTTAATACGGATTGCCCCTTTAATTAAAGTCCACCTAAAGGAAAACAGATGATTATGTTAGGCCGGGATTCAATCTGATTGCGCTTTGTCAACAATGCCATTAACGTAATTTATAGGCAATGTCCGCACCTTTCAGGAATACCACATTCACTGCTGCATATGTCGGCTCAATCGGAAATGTTTAAATGGCGCGTTGTTGACAAAGCATGATGGGATTGAATCCTTAGTGTGGCTCTTCTAGCTAAAGCTGCTAATTATCGTTAGAATCCTTTTTTTATTCTTTGTACATATAGTATTTATATATCACTTACACGGTACTATTAGTATTTATATATCACCACTAACACTTACACGGTATATATAGTATTTATATATCACCACTAACACTTACACGGTACTATTAGTATTTATATATCACCACTAACACTTACACGGTACTATTAGTATTTATATATCACCACTAACACTTACACGGTACTATTAGTATTTATATATCACCACTAACACTTACACGGTACTATTAGTATTTATATATCACCACTAACACTTACACTGTACTATTAGTATTTATATATCACCACTAACACTTACACGGTATATATAGTGTTATATATCACCACTAACACTTACACGGTATATATAGTATTTATATATCACCACTAACACTTACACGGTACTATTAGTATTTATATATCACCACTAACACTTACACGGTACTATTAGTATTTATATATCACCACTAACACTTACACGGTACTATTAGTATTTATATATCACCACTAACACTTACACGGTACTATTAGTATTTATATATCACCACTAACACTTACACGGTACTATTAGTATTTATATATCACCACTAACACTTACACGGTATATATAGTGTTATATATCACCACTAACACTTACACGGTATATATAGTATTTATATATCACCACTAACACTTACACGGTATATATAGTATTTATATATCACCACTAACACTTACACGGTATATATAGTATTTATATATCACCACTAACACTTACACGGTATATATAGTATTTATATATCACCACTAACACTTACACGGTACATATAGTATTTTTTACTACTTATATCGTAATTATTCACCAATTACACAGCCACGGTACATATAGTATTTTGTACCACATGCGGCTGGTGGCTCATAATAATGTCTGGAACGTAGTAAATGGAATGGTATCAAACACAAGATTCTATATGTTTTAATACCATTCCATTCCCTCCATTCCAGCCATTATTATGAACGGTCCTCCCCCAACTGCCTCCTGTGTTTTTTTACTAGTTATAGTATTCAGCCATTGGAATTATATGTAATATGATGTACCTATAGTTATGTTTGTGAGATTGTACATAAAACCAGTGAATGTAACTGAAATTAATGTGAACGTTTAATGTCAATAGTGTAAAAACCCACTCAATTGTAATGTGTTGCGTGTGTTATACTGTGAGTGTGTGTGTGTGTGTGATTCTATGCTGGTGTGTGTGTGACTCTACTTTACAGTCTGTAACTAGGATAACCACTAGCCATTAAATACTATGTTGACTTTTTAACTGGTGTGTCCTGTCTTGTTTTTTCATAGCAATCCCACATTCTATACTAGTCTTACAGACAGACAGACACAGACAAGAGGGACAAACCGACCAACTGACATTAAACATTTAAGTTTTGGTCATTTAGTAGACTCTGTTATCCAGAGAGACTTACAGTCAGCGCATTCAACTAAGCTAAATAAAACAACCACATATCACAATAAAGCAGCTGTCAGCAAAACCGGTGCTAGTTAGAAGAGACGAGACCAATGAGAGTTCAAGAAAGACACGTACAACATTACGGTACACCAGCACAGGTTTGGTTACACAGTTTAACTGGGGTTAACTTCAGTAGCAATACAAGACAGTCAGAACACAGGTGGTTCTATGTACAATGGACGATCATCATCGTTATGTAGGTATTGTTTAGAGTAGTAGAGTTCCGGGTTAGAATCACCTCCATTCTATAGAGTTCCGAGCTCATTGTTCCGTTGCCGTAACAACGTAGAAGGAAGGCAACAACGTGTTCCGTTGCTGACAGTCTGTAGAGGGGAGGGGCCCGGGGGGGCAGGGGGCGGAGTCTGGGAACGTTCCAGATCTCTAGGAGAGACGAGATTGGTTGGAGCACTGAGAAGGGGAAGGCCAAGAGGGGTGTGTGGGTTATGTTCCCACCTCTTGGTTTGGGGAAAAATCTACAATTGTTCATTTGTACAAGGGCTGTGGTAGTCACACACACACAGACACACACACACACACAGACACACACACATACATACATACACACACACCTTCGAAACTCTTCTAATAGTCTTTCAAAGCCTATATAAATTCATGCACATTTCTTTGAAAGTATTTTTGGCAACATAAGTTTTCCTCTGACATATAGACCATGTCCCAAATGGCACCCTATTTACTATGTAGTGCACTACTTTTGACCAACGCCAATAGGGCTCTGGTTAAAAGTAGTGCACTAGATAGGGAATAGGTTGCCATTTGGGATGCAAACATATTGCACTCCCTATAGAGGGTGAGCAAGAACCAGTCTATCAATATTTTGATCAATCAACCAACTAATTGATCAATTGATCATTCAACCAATCAATCGATCAAAAAAAACTCAGTCAATGGATTACGGTTGCAAAATTCCGGTAACTTTATCAAAGCTTTCCAGAAATCCCAGTTGGAGAATTCAGGATTTCGTGCTTAGGCAGGCCTATTCCGTCCAGATTCCGGAAATCTTCCAAACGGGATTTCTGGAAATCTTGAATGTTTTGGGAAAGTTACCAGAATTTTGTAACCCTAGTCAATGGATTTACAACTGGTTAAACAACTGGTTACAACTGGTTACAAATGATTTGACACCAATGAGAGGGAAGACACACAAGGGTAAAGAGAGGGATGGGAGCGATTGAGAGAGAAAGGAACAAGAGAGATGTTTTGAAAATAGATCACGTGTAAAAACACAACATGAGAGGGAGACCAGCTCGTGGTGACCAAGAGATAGAGACAGGGAGGAGCCTTCATCATCACCATCATCACCATCATCATCATCACCACCACCATATCATCATCATCATCATCATCATCATCATCATCATCATCACCATCATCATCATCATCATCATCACCACCACCACCATCATCATCATCATCATCATCACCATCATCATCATCATCATCATCATCATCATCATCAAAATATCATCATCATCATCTTCGTCACCATAGCCTGTACCATTTTAATATATTACCATCATAATGGTCTTTATCACTGATTATGATAATTAATATCATGACTGCAACAATTGTCTTCTTCTTCCTCCTCCTCCTCTTCCTCCTCCTCCAGATCACCACCGCCCTAGTCACAGGCTCGTCACCCGTTGCATCTGTCCGTCATCCTCCTCGGGGGCGGGCTCGGTGTATACCAACTCCCCATTAGCCGTGAGGGGCGGGGGCTGGTAGAAAGTCTGCATGTGATTGGGCCTGGGGCCCAGAGGTGGTCGTCCCAGGCTGTAGGGGAGTTCCAGAGGGGGTCGGTGGGGTCGAGGGGTGGGGCTAACCTCTGGTTGACCTTCGGGGCTGCTGTCAGGATAGGACGACAGGAGTAAGGGCGGAGACTCACGGGTGTAGACGTGGGGGGGCGAGTCAGGTGTGTAGAATCGCGGCGGAGGGGGTGAGTTTCGGGCGTAGAGCTGGGGGGAGTTGCTTCGAGTGTAGACGTTCGGGGGTGAATTTCGGGTGTAAACATTTGGGGGTGGGTCGTTTCGGGTGTATATACTTGTGGGTGAATTTCGGGTGTAAATATTTGGAGGTGAATTTCGGGTGTAGGTATCAGGAGGTGAGTTTGTAGTGTAGACATTTGGGGGTGAATTTGGGGTGTATATATCTGGGGGTGAGTTTTGGCTGTGGGTGAAGACGGGGGAGGGGTTAGAATCCCGGGTGTAGATGGGGGAGGAGTCAGGGTCAGGGTCAGGGGTCGTGGGGTCATAGCTGTCAGGGTCGTCCGGGTCGCTAAGGTAACGGACGGACTGAGCGCTCCCTTCCTCCATCCCTCTCTCCTTCTCTCTGTTCCACCCCTCCATCCCTCCATCTCTCTGGTCATAGAGAAGACAATCCTCTTTCCCTCTCTCCATTCCTCTATCCATCCCTCTCTCCTTCCACCCCTCCATCCCTCCATCTCTCTGATCAAAGAGAAGGGATTCCTCTTTCCCTCTCTCCACCCCTCTGTCCTTCCAACCCTCCACCCCTCTCTCCTTCCAACCCTCCACCCCTCTCTCCTTCCAACCCTCCACCCCTCTCTCCTTCCAACCCTCCACCCCTCTTTCCTTCCAACCCTCCACCCCTCTCTCCTTCCAACCCTCCACCCCTCTCTCCTTCCAACCCTCCACCCCTCTCTCCTTCCCAGCCTCCACCCCTCTCTCCATCCCTCTCTCCTTCCAACCCTCCACCCCTCTCTCCTTCCAACCCTCCACCCCTCTCTCCTTCCAACCCTCCACCCCTCTCTCCATCCCTCTCTCCTTCCACCCCTCCACCCCTCCATCCCTGGGGTCATAGAGAAGGGGTTCCTCCAGGGCTTTATACAGAGGTTCTGTCTCCAGTGGCGGAGGGGGAGGGGGAGGAGGAAGCGGTCTATCCCGGTAACGGTCCCTCTCCCGCTCCGAACCCCCCGCGCCACCCGGCTCAACAACCCCGTTGCGGTGACGCGACAGCGTTCCCCCTCCACCCTGCTGCTGTTGCCGTGACAACGTGGCACCGTGCTGCGGCCGGGTCAGCGTAGAATGTGGGCGTGTGGTCTGCGTCTGCAGCGACGCCTCTTGGGGGTGCGTCTGTCTGTCCTGGAGGAGGAGTCTACGGGAGAGGGTCCCGCCCCCCAGCTGCAGCTGGCTCCTGTTGCCCTCCTCCTGGCGTGTGTGTGTGTGCGTCGGCTCTTGCTCATGTGTGTGTGTCGACACCCGAGCTACAGTCCAGCTGTCGTGGGCTGAGGGCTGTGGGCGTGTCAGTCTGTCCAGGGGGCGTGCCAGGCTCCCGTAGTGCTCCGAGGCTGCAGACGGCCTCAAGTTGCTCTGAACCAGCTCCGAGATGATCATGTTCTCCAGGACCGCCGCGTCTGATAGGTTCCTCCTCATTCCGCCTCCGTGAGACTCCACCCCAAGCCCCACCCCCACGGCGGCGTGGGGGGTGAGGAGGGCGGGGGAGCCGTCCTCCCCCTCTCCTCCTCCCTCCCTGAGGAGGTCTGTGCTGCCCCCCACCCCGGACCGGGGCCCCCCACCACCCCCACCCAGACCCTGGAGGGTGAAGCTGTTGGTGCTGTAGCCGCCGTTCAGACAAACACTGTCCATCTCCTGGCTCTTAGACAGGACAGCACCTTCTGGTGGGGAAGTGGAGAGGGGGAGTGGAGAGGGGGGAGACATGACAGAGAGAGAAGTACACAGTTAGACAACTGCCCTCTGGTGGGGATGTACACTTATTGATTATGAACAGTCCATTTATTTAGCCTGATCATATTTCTTTGCCAACTGATACAACCAACAGAGTATATGATATTATATCTGACCAGCATGCAACACAAATACAACAGACAGACCGATACAACAGGAGGAAAAGGAGGAGGGCGTACTCTGTATGTCTCTGAATGTCCCTGTAGATCAGAACAGGGCAGCACAGGTCACCAGAAGTCAGGACAGGAGAGGAAAGGAAAGGGGGAAGAAACAGAAAAAAGGAAATACAGATAGTCAGAGACAGACAGTCAGAGAGAGAGAGAGAGAGAGAGAGAGAGAGAGAGAGAGAGAGAGAGAGAGAGAGAGAGAGAGAGAGAGAGAGAGAGAGAGAGAGAGAGAGAGAGAGAGAGAGAGAGAGAGAGAGAGAGAGAGAGAGAGAGACTGACAGACAGGCAGGTAGGCAGGCAGACAGACAGACAGAGATAGATTAGATAGATAGATAGATAGATAGATAGATAGATAGATAGATAGATAGATAGATAGATAGATAGATAGATAGATAGATAGATAGATAGATAGATAGATAGATAGATAGATAGATAGATAGATAGATAGATAGATAGATAGATAGATGTACCAGTAGAGGTGAAGACGCCAGGGGAGGGCTGGCTGTAGCCCTGAGCCAGTAGGCTGTCATAAGGAGAGACTCTAGGGTGAGTCTGTAACACTGGGTTAGTCAGGAAATGGTTACCCAGACCAGCTAGAGAGAGGGAGAGAGAGGAGGGGGGGAGAGAGGGGGAGAGAGGGGGGAGTTAAGGAAAGAAGATAAAGAAAAGGTGCTGAATGAGGAGAAATGGAGGAAAAAGGATGAGAGGACTAGAGAAGAGGGGGATGAGAAGAGGAGAGGACTGGAGGAGAGGGGGATGAGAATAGGAGAGGACTGGGGGAGAGGTGGATGAGAAGAGGAGAGGACTAGAGGAGAGGGGGATGAGAAGAGGAGAGGACTGGAGGAGAGGTGGATGAGAAGAGGAGAGGACTAGAGGAGAGGGGGATGAGAAGAGGAGAGGACTGGAGGAGAGGGGGATGAGAAGAGGAGAGGACTAGAGGAGAGGGTGATGAGAAGAGGAGAGGACTGGAGGAGAGGGGGATGAGAAGAGGAGAGGAATGGAGGAGAGGGGGATGAGAAGAGGAGAGGACTGGAGGAGAGGGGGATGAAAAGAGGAGAGGACTAGAGGAGAGGGGGATGAGAAGAGGAGATGACTGGGGGAGAGGGGGATGAGAAGAGGAGAGGACTGGGGGAGAGGGGGATGAGAAGAGGAGATGACTGGAGGAGAGGGGGATGAGAAGATGAGAGGACTGGAGGAGAGGGGGATGAGAAGATGAGAGGACTGGGGGAGAGGGGGATGAGAAGAGGAGAGGACTAGAGGAGAGGGGGATGAGAAGAGGAGAGGAGAGAGGAAGGAGAGAGGGGTGGAGGGTTGGAAGGAGAGAGGGGTGGAGGGTTGGAAGGAGAGAGGGGTGGAGGGTTGGAAGGAGAGAGGGGTGGAGGGTTGGAAGGAGAGAGAGGTGGAGGGTTGGAAGGAGAGAGGGCTGGAGGGTTGGAAGGAGAGAGGGGTGGAGGGTTGGAAGGAGAGAGGGGTGGAGAGAGGGAAAGAGGAATCCCTTATCTTTGATCAGAGAGATGGAGGGATGGAGGGGTGGAAGGAGAGAGGGATGAGAAGAGGAGAGGACTGGAGGAGATGGGGATGAGAAGAGGAGAGGACTGGAGGAGAGGGGGATGAGAAGAGGAGAGGACTGGAGGAGAGGGGGATGAGAAGAGGAGAGGACTGACCTCTGTTGAGTGTAGGTGTGGTGTTGACATCAGCAGCTATGAAGGAAGACTCAGTCTGTCTACGGACCGTATCGTTCCACATCCTCCTAATGCGACTCTGCAACACACACACACACACACACACACACACACACACACACACACACACACACACACACACACACACACACACACACACACACACACACACACACACACACACACACACACACAGGATTGGTTTACAAGACACTAATAGCTTTCATCAGGGAATCACTGTGTGTTTGTGTACCTTTCTGTTAGCGGGAGTTCTGCGTGCTGTGGTGTGTGTGTGTGTGTGTGTGTGTGTGTGTGTGTGTACCTGTCTGTTAGCAGTAGCCCTGCGTGCCTGGTTGGTACTGCAGTAGCGGTTGCTGGCCCGTAGGGCGGCGCCCTTTACAGAGCCAGGTGAACTGGTGGAGGAGGAACAGCCACAGCACTGGGAGTGACGCACACACTTACCATAGTCCTTATGACCCTGGAGAAACATGAATACACCATATATACTGAAACACATATCAAATATATAGTGAATATGGAATATAATACAATACATGATCAGACCCACCTCTTCCTAGTGAGTACAGTATTGAGACCCCAACCCCACCTACCTTCCTAGTGAGTACAGTATGGAGACCCCAACCCCACCTACCTTCCTAGTGAGTACAGTATGGAGACCCCAACCCCACCTACCTTCCTAGTGAGTACAGTATGGAGACCCCAACCCAACCTACCTTCCTAGTGAGTACAGTATGGAGACCCCAACCCAACCTACCTTCCTAGTGAGTACAGTATGGAGACCCCAACCCCACCTACCTTCCTAGTGAGTACAGTATGGAGACCCCAACCCAACCTACCTTCCTAGTGAGTACAGTATGGAGACCCCAACCCAACCTACCTTCCTAGTGAGTACAGTATGGAGACCCCAACCCCACCTACCTTCCTAGTGAGTACAGTATGGAGACCCCAACCCCACCTACCTTCCTAGTGAGTACAGTATGGAGACCCCAACCCCACCTACCTTCCTAGTGAGTACAGTATGGAGACCCCAACCCCACCTACCTTCCTAGTGAGTACAGTATGGAGACCCCAACCCCACCTCTTCCTAGTGAGTACAGTATGGAGACCCCAACCCCACCTCTTCCTAGTGAGTACAGTATTTAGACCCCAACTCCACCTACCTTCCTAGTGAGTACAGTATGGAGACCCCAACCCCACCTCTTCCTAGTGAGTACAGTATGGAGACCCCAACCCCACCTACCTTCCTAGTGAGTACAGTATGGAGACCCCAACCCAACCTACCTTCCTAGTGAGTACAGTATGGAGACCCCAACCCCACCTACCTTCCTAGTGAGTACAGTATGGAGACCCCAACCCAACCTACCTTCCTAGTGAGTACAGTATGGAGACCCCAACCCAACCTACCTTCCTAGTGAGTACAGTATGGAGACCCCAACCCCACCTACCTTCCTAGTGAGTACAGTATGGAGACCCCAACCCCACCTACCTTCCTAGTGAGTACAGTATGGAGACCCCAACCCCACCTACCTTCCTAGTGAGTACAGTATGGAGACCCCAACCCCACCTACCTTCCTAGTGAGTACAGTATGGAGACCCCAACCCCACCTACCTTCCTAGTGAGTACAGTATGGAGACCCCAACCCCACCTACCTTCCTAGTGAGTACAGTATTGAGACCCCAACCCCACCTACCTTCCTAGTGAGTACAGTATGGAGACCCCAACCCCACCTCTTCCTAGTGAGTACAGTATGGAGACCCCAACCCCACCTACCTCCCTAGTGAGTACAGTATGGAGACCCTAACCCCACCTCTTCCTAGTGAGTACAGTATGGAGACCCCAACCCCACCTACCTTCCTAGTGAGTACAGTATGGAGACCCCAACCCCACCTACCTTCCTAGTGAGTACAGTATGGAGACCCCAACCCCACCTTCCTTCCTAGTGAGTACAGTATTGAGACCCCAACCCCACCTACCTTCCTAGTGAGTACAGTATGGAGACCCCAACCCCACCTACCTTCCTAGTGAGTACAGTATGGAGACCCCAACCCCACCTACCTTCCTAGTGAGTACAGTATGGAGACCCCAACCCCACCTACCTTCCTAGTGAGTACAGTATGGAGACCCCAACCCCACCTCTTCCTAGTGAGTACAGTATGGAGACCCCAACCCCACCTCTTCCTAGTGAGTACAGTATTTAGACCCCAACTCCACCTACCTTCCTAGTGAGTACAGTATGGAGACCCCAACCCCACCTCTTCCTAGTGAGTACAGTATGGAGACCCCAACCCCACCTACCTTCCTAGTGAGTACAGTATGGAGACCCCAACCCAACCTACCTTCCTAGTGAGTACAGTATGGAGACCCCAACCCC
>NC_059209.1:4606222-4623722 GCF_020615455.1 Coregonus clupeaformis
CAGAGAGGGACGTCTTTACATTTCAGATTGAACAGATTGCTAAGACACACACCCACACACACACACACATACACACACACACACACACACACATACACCAAACTTACCGACATTGGGGGCCCTGTCGCTGAACCGCCCCTCGTAGATGTTGTTAGCCAATAGGAAGGCTCCTTTCTCCATGGCGTCCAATAGCAGCGAGGCAGAGCGTGATTGGTCAGTGGTCTTCATATCAGCCCAGGAGACTAACGCATCAGGACCCAACAGGTTATCAACTACCTGAACCACGGCCTGTTAGAGAGACACACAAATATATATATAATACTTCACATATATAGAAATATATATCTACATATATATTACATATATACTACACGTACACTACCGGTCAAAAGTTTTAGAACACCTGCTCATTCAAGGGTTTTTCTTTATTTTTTTACTATTTTCTACATTGTAGAATAATAGTGAAGACATCAAAACTATGAAATAACACATATGGAATCATGTAGTAACGAAAAAAGTGTTAAACAAATACAAATATATTTTATATTTTATATTCTTCAAATAGCCACCCTTTGCTTAGATGACAGCTTTGCACACTCTTGGCATTCTCTCAACCAGCTTCATGTGGTAGTCACCTGGAATGCATTTAAATTAACAGGTTGCCTTCTTAAAAGTTAATTTGTGGAAATGATTTCCTTCTTAATGCGTTTGAGCCAATCAGTTGTGTTGTGACAAGGTGGGGGGGTATACAGAAGATAGCCCTATTTGGTAAAAGACCATGTCAATATTATGGCAAGAACAGCTCAAAAAAGCAAAGAGAAACGACAGTCATTCATTACTTTAAGACATGAAGATCAGTCAGTACGGAACATTTCAAGAACTTTGAAAGTTTCTTCAAGTGCAGTCGCAAAAACCATCAAGTGCTATGATGAAACTGGCTCTCATGAGGACCGCCACAGGAATGGATGACCCAGAGTTACCTCTGCTGCAGAGGATAAGTTAATTAGAGTTACCAGCCTCAGAAATTGCAGCTCAAATAAATGCTTCACAGAGTTCAAGTAACAGACACATCTCAACATCAAATGTTCAGAGGAGACTGTGTGAATCAGGCCTTCATGGTCGAATTGCTGCAAAGAAACCACTACTAAAGGACACCAAGAAGTGTCCATTGCTCGTATTTCTTGGCCCAAGCAAGTCTCTTCTTCTTCTTGGTGTCCTTTAGTGTTGAGATGTGTCTGTTACTTGAACTCTGTGAAGCATTTATTTGAGCTGTCTGGGATTTATTTAGAATTCAAGGCACACTTAACCAGCATGGCTACCACAGCATCCTCCAGGCTGTGTAAGGGCTATTTTACCCAGAAGGAGAGTGATGGAGTGCTGCATCAGATGACCTGGCCTCCACAACCCCCAACCTCAACCCAATTGAGATGGTTTGGGATGAGTTGGACAGAAGAGGGAAGGAAAAGCAGCCAACAAGTGCTCAGCATATGTGGGAACTCCTTCAAGACTGTTGGAAAAGGATTCCAGGTGAAGCTGGTTGAGAGAATGCCAAGAGTGTGCAACGCTGTCATTAAGGCAAAGGTTGGCTTTTGAAGAATCTCAAATAAAAAAATATATTTTGATTTGTTTAACACTTTTTTGGTTACTACATGAGTACATATTTGTTATTTCATAGTTTTGATATCTTCACTATTTTTCCAGAATGTGAAAAAATGTAAAAATAAAGAAAAACCCTTGAATGAGTAGGTGTGTTCAAACTTTTGACTGGTACTGTATATACATAACTACAACATATTATGTACATACAAAGCCTCATGAACCAATCACCTGTCCGGAACAGAGAGACACACAAATATATATCACACACGCACATATACTAAATATACTCTACTAAATACACTATACTAAATATACTATACTAAATATACTATACTAAATATATTATATTATACTTAATATACTATACTAAATATGCTATACTAAATATACTATACTAAATATGCTATCCTAAATATACTATACTCAATATACTATACTAAATATACTACACTAATAATGCTATACTAAATGTACTGTACTAAATATACTATACTAAATATGCTATACTAAATATACTAAATATACTGTACTAAATAAACTATACTAAATATACTATACTAAATAGACTATACTAAATATCCTCTACTAAATATACTATACTAAATATATTATACTAAATATACTACACTAAATATCCTATAGTAAATCTACTGTATTAAATCTGTAGTTTATGTAGAGGGTTGTGGTTTACCTGGACATAAGCTCTACAGGTGCGTTCCCTCTTCTGCAGCTGAAGTAGACAGAAACACACATTACTACAACTGTGTGTGTGTGTCTCTGTGTCTGCATGTCTGTGTATGTGTGTCTCTGTGTCTGCATGTCTGTGTATGTGTGTCTCTGTGTCTGCATGTCTGTGTATGTGTGTCTCTGTGTCTGCATGTCTGTGTATGTGTGTCTCTGTGTCTGCATGTCTGTGTATGTGTGTCTCTGTGTCTGCATGTCTGTGTATGTGTGTATCTGTGTCTGCATGTCTGTGTATGTGTGTGTGTCTCTGTGTCTGCATGTCTGTGTATTGTGACGTCACGAGAGGCTACACAGCTTTCAGCGGGATTGCTCAAGTAGTGCAGGGAGACAAGGTTCAAACAAAACAAGGATTTTATTATAGGTCTTGGGAAATTAACGAAAATATAACAAAATTCTGTTCTCTTGTGGCTCTTTAAGGGTTAACAGTTCAGGGATGTCTCTTCCACATCCAAAATCATAATTCTCACTCGCTCAGATAACTTTTCCACAGCCTTACTGTAGTCCACGTTGCAGCTAGTGGCCAACCCAGCAAAAAGTCCTTCCAAATGTCTCTCACGTATTTCCACCGGTGCATATATCCAAAGGTGAGTATTTCCCAAAGGTAAGTATCTCCAAATCCTTATATTCCTCATGGAAGTGGACGTGCAGCACTCTTGTCCTCCAGAGAGCCCAGGTTGGAGACTGTGTCTCTTCACCCCCCACACCCCCCTCAGTGTCTCTTCCCTTCCCAAACCTTCAGCTCATCAGCTCCTGATTTGTTTCAGCTGCGTGGGAAGATTGGCCATAGAGGGGTGGAGTTCCCGACCATACCAGCAGATGGAGCCATAGCTGTCTGGGTTTGCAGCCACCTCAGGGGGATGTAACGTCCCTCCAGGACACAGCCTCTCGTGACATCACACATCCCCCTCCTCGGGACCGACGTCCTCGTCGGGGTAAAGGCAGCGAAGAAGGCATCACGCCGGGAGAGGGCGTCCGCATTGCCGTGGTGCTTGCCAGCCCTGTGGACAACAGAAAAGTTAAACGGTTGCAAGCTCAAAAACCATCTGGTTACTCTACTGTTTGATTCCTTGTTCTTGGCCATCCACTGCAGAGGGGCGTGATCAGATACCACCATGAAACGTCGGCCCAGGAGATAGAACCGAAGGGACTCCAGGGCCCAGACTACAGCCAGACATTCTTTCTCCACCGTTGAATAGTTCTTCTCTCTTGGAAGTAACTTTCTGCTTAGGTAGAGAATGGGATGTTCTTCACCGTCATGTGCCTGGGTGAGGACAGCACCCAGACCCACCTCCGAAGCATCCGCTTGGACAATGAATTCCTTCTTGAAGTCTGGTGCCACCAGGATTGGACTGGAGCAGAGTGCTCGCTTCAGGTTGAGGAAAGCCGCCTCCGCCGCAGGGTTCCACTTCACCATTCGTGAGTGGCGTTTGGTCGTCAGCTCCGTCAACGGTGCAGCTATGGTAGCAAAATCTGCAATAAAGCGTCTATAGTAGCCAGCGAGGCCCAAAAATGACCTTACTTGCTTCTTGGTGATGGGCTGCGGCCAGTCCTGTATGGCCCGCAGTTTGGCTTCCTGTGGTTTGACCAACCCCCGCCCAATGGTGTACCCCAGGTAGTTTGTCTCACTGAAGGCCAGCTTGCACTTCTTCGGGTTTGCCGTGAGCCCTGCTTCCCTGAGCGAATCCAGCACCGCTTGTACCCGGGGTAGGTGGCTGGCCCAATCCGGACTTTGTATAACAACATCATCCAAATAAGCCGCTGCGTACCTCTTGTGGGGGCGCAAGGACTCGATCCATCAGGCGTTGGAACGTGGCAGGTGCCCCGTGGAGACCAAACGGAAGTCGGGTATACTGGTAGAGCCCCTCCGGGGTGGCAAAGGCTGTCTTCTCCTTAGACGCCGGGGTCAGGGGCACCTGCCAGTAGCCTTTTGTGAGATCAAGAGTGGTTAGGAACCGAGCATGCCCCAAGGAGTCTATTAAATCATCGACACGAGGCATTGGGTATGCATCAAATTCAGACACTTCATTCAACTTTCGATAGTCATTACAAAATCGTACTGAACCGTCTGGCTTGGGAACTAGTACGATGGGACTTGCCCAGGCACTGTGGGACTCTTCGATTACTCCCAACTCCCGCATCTTCCTTACCTCCTTCTGTATAACCACTTTACGAGCCTCTGGCACGCGGTACAGCGCTGGTTTACCGTTCGGCCAGGCATGGTGCGGATCTCATGTTGGACCACCTCTGTGTGACCGGGAAGGGAGGAGAAGACATCCTGGTTCTGCTCCACGAGTTCCAGGGCCATCTGTCGTTGATGTGGGGACAGATTTGGACCCAGCTGAACCTCTTCTCGCGCCGGTTCCTTGGTCTCTGTGGGGGTAGACAGCTGAACAGCGCCTCTCTGGTGTGCCACTTCTTTAAAAGGTTAACATGATAAATCTGCTCAGTTTTTCTTTTATCTGGTTGCCTCACCTTGTAGTTTACTTCTCCCATGCGTTCAATGACCTCATATGGTCCTTGCCAGGTTGCCAGGAATTTACACTCCACGGTTGGCACCAGGACCAGCACTCTGTCGCCCGGCTTAAACTCCCTGGGTTGAGCAGATCTGTTGTAGGAGGCTTGCTGTTGCCGCTGACTGGCCTCCAGGTGTTCCCGCATCATGGGATAGATGGCCTTCATTCTCTCCCTCATAGCCCCGACATGGTCGATCAGTGTCCGCTGTTGGCATGGCTGCTCCTCCCAGGCCTCCTTGGCGATGTCGAGCAGTCCTCTGGGTCTGTAGGAAAGCAAGAGCTCAAAGGGTGAAAAACCAGTAGAAGACTGAGGTACCTCTCTCACCGCAAATAATATGTATGGTAACAGCTGATCCCAGTTGCGCCCATCTTCCCCTACCGCTTTCCGCAGCATGGATTTTAGTGTTTTGTTAAAACGTTCGACTAGGCCATCTGTCTGGGGGTGGTAGACCGAGGTTCTCAGCTGTTTGATTTTCAGTAAAGCACAGAGTTCTTTCATCACCCTGGACATGAATGGAGACCCTTGGTCCGTCAATATCTCTTTTGGGATTCCCAGACTAGTTGAGAGACGGAACAGCTCCTTGGCGATTTGTCTGGATGTAGCCTTCCTCAGCGGAATGGCCTCCGGGTACCGGGATGCATAGTCCAGAATGACCAGAATGTATTGATGTCCCCTGGAACTTTTCGGTAAGGGCCCGACTATGTCTAATCCAATCCTCTCAAAAGGAGTTTCGATAATGGGCAAGGGAATGAGCGGGTTTCTATATGTGGGCTTTGGCGCAACCTGCTGACACTCAGGGCAACTACGGCAGTAGTTCTCTATCTCTTTGTGTACTCCTGGCCAAAAGAAACGTTGCATGATTCTTTCCTTAGTCTTCTCTACCCCCAAGTGGGCCCCTAGCGGGTGTGTGTGTGCTAGGTTGAGTACTGTGGCCCGATAGGGCTGTGGCACGAGGAGCTGTTCATGCACTTCATCATGTTTCTTGACTATCTGATATACTAACCCCCGGTTTACTGCGAAATGGGGGTAAGTAGGGTTTGTCTTATCACCTAACACTACACCTTCTAATACCTGCACATTTCTTAAGGCATTTGCAAGAGTAGGATCTTGTAATTGAGCCGTACCATACTGGCCTGTGAGAGGGGGAAGCTCTTGGGTGCCTGGGACGTCTTCTTCACTGGAGAACGGAGCACTTTCCTGGGCTGCGTTCTCTTCTCCCGTATCCGGACCAGTCTCGGTGTCGGTCTGGGCACCTGCCATCCCTATCAGAGCCCGGGGCGGGAGTGAGTAACTCGGAGGATTGCACCGGAGCCTTCCCAGGATGAGTCTTGCCTCTCCGTTTCCGAGGTACTCGGGTTATCCTCTCCTGAGACTCTCTCCAGAGTGGGTAAAAGGCTGGGCAGTCTCGTCCAATTAGGACAGGGACGGGGAGGGAATCAACCACCCCCGCCGTCGTGTGTATGGTTCCCCGTGTGCTGGTCATTGTAAGTTCAGTAATGGGGTATTCTCTGGTGTCCCCATGGACACAGGAAACTGGGAGGACTTTCCCGGGGTCAGACACGTTGGGCCCACCAAATCCTTACGCACCAGGGTGGCCCGCCTACCAGAATCCAGTAAGGCCTCCACATCATGGTGATTCACAGTTACCGGGCAGGTGGGGGGGTCGATCTGGGCCGCCATCTACGACTCCCAAGAGCGAGGCAAAACGGTGTGTGGGTGCTGAGCTGGAGGACTCCGCAGTGGGCATAGGTTCATCGGCTGGTTTCCCACACTGCCAGGAGATATGTCCCATCTCCCCACACCGGTAACACTGTCGAGTTTCCCCCTCCTGGTGTACTCTTCTTGGACCCGCCTGGTTTCTGGCTCCCCCTGGAGCCGGGATAAGTCCTGACGTGGCTGGGTTCGAGACCTTGGGGGTCCTTTGGACGGGTTCTTCCCATTTGTGGTGGGGCCGCACTCCTGGGGTCTTTTCGGGAAGCATTCAGCATCTCCGCTGTGGCCTGGTACTTTTCCACAGCTTCCACGGTCAGATCAGCCGTGGTCAAGGCCTGTTGACTGATGACCCGTTTTGCCTCATAAGGCAGGGCGCGTAGGTAACGATCCACCACAACGGCCTCCACCACCGCCGCTGCTGTATTCCTCTGCGGATCCAGCCATTTCCTTGCGATTCGGACAAGTTCATGCATCTGCGCCCGAGGAGGTTGGTCTGGTTGGAAGGTCCAGCTGTGAAAGCGCTGGGCCATACCAAACTTTGTGAGTCCATATCTGCTGAGGATCTCAGACTTCAGGGCATCATAGTCAGTAACCTGGTCAGGGCCCAGGTCCCGGACAGCATTCAGCGATTCCCCGGTTAGAAAGGGGGCTAACAGACCAACCCACTGTTGCTTGGGCCAGGCTTCCCTAGTGGCCGTGGCCTCAAATGCATGCAGGTATGCCTCAATGTCATCGGTAGCTCCCATCTTAGATATAAAGTCACTTGCCTTTATGGGGCGGGTATTTTGGACAACCCTCTGTCTCTGCAACTGCAATTCCTCTGCCTTCAGAAGGTTGGCTTTCTTTTGCTCCTCCAAGAGAGCCACGTTTGCTTGCATCTGGGCGTGCTGGCCAGCAACAAGGGCTTTCAATATGTCCTCCATTTCAGTCGGCGGGGAGCCTACGGCCAACTTGGAAAACTGGGTGATCAAACCTTCGGTATCCTCCTCTGACATGCACTATTAACGCTTGAGCGTGCCCGTATTCTCCACCATCTGTGACGTCACGAGAGGCTACACAGCTTTCAGCGGGATTGCTCAAGTAGTGCAGGGAGACAAGGTTCAAACAAAACAAGGATTTTATTATAGGTCTTGGGAAATTAACGAAAATATAACAAAATTCTGTTCTCTTGTGGCTCTTTAAGGGTTAACAGTTCAGGGATGTCTCTTCCACATCCAAAATCATAATTCTCACTCGCTCAGATAACTTTTCCACAGCCTTACTGTAGTCCACGTTGCAGCTAGTGGCCAACCCAGCAAAAAAGTCCTTCCAAATGTCTCTCACGTATTTCCACCGGTGCATATATCCAAAGGTGAGTATTTCCCAAAGGTAAGTATCTCCAAATCCTTATATTCCTCATGGAAGTGGACGTGCAGCACTCTTGTCCTCCAGAGAGCCCAGGTTGGAGACTGTGTCTCTTCACCCCCCACACCCCCCTCAGTGTCTCTTCCCTTCCCAAACCTTCAGCTCATCAGCTCCTGATTTGTTTCAGCTGCGTGGGAAGATTGGCCATAGAGGGGTGGAGTTCCCGACCATACCAGCAGATGGAGCCATAGCTGTCTGGGTTTGCAGCCACCTCAGGGGGATGTAACGTCCCTCCAGGACACAGCCTCTCGTGACATCACAGTATGTGTGTGTGTCTCTGTGTCTGCATGTCTGTGTATGTGTGTGTGTCTCTGTGTCTGCATGTCTGTGTATGTGTGTGTCTCTGTGTCTGCATGTCTGTGTATGTGTGTCTCTGTGTCTGCATGTCTGTGTATGTGTGTGTCTCTGTGTCTGCATGTCTGTGTATGTGTGTGTTTCTGTGTCTGCATGTCTGTGTGTGTGTGTGTCTCTGTGTCTGCATGTCTGTGTATGTGTGTCTCTGTGTCTGCATGTCTGTGTATGTGTGTCTTTGTGTCTGCATGTCTGTGTATGTGTGTCTCTGTGTCTGCATGTCTGTGTATGTGTGTCTCTGTGTCTGCATGTCTGTGTATGTGTGTGTTTCTGTGTCTGCATGTCTGTGTATGTGTGTCTCTGTGTCTGCATGTCTGTGTTTGTGTGTGTGTCTCTGTGTCTGCATGTCTGTGTATGTGTGTGTCTCTGTGTCTGCATGTCTGTGTATGTGTGTGTTTCTGTGTCTGCATGTCTGTGTATGTGTGTCTCTGTGTCTGCATGTCTGTGTATGTGTGTCTCTGTGTCTGCATGTCTGTGTATGTGTGTGTCTCTGTGTCTGCATGTCTGTGTATGTGTGTGTGTCTCTGTGTCTGCATGTCTGTGTATGTGTGTGTGCGTGGTTGTATGCGTCTGCCTGCCTGTGTGTGTCTCAGCCTGTGTGTATACCTTGTTGTAGTGTGTGTGTGCGTGTGTGTACCTTGTTGTAGTGTGTGTGTGTGCACCATGTTTGAGTGTGTGTGTGTGTGTTTGTATACCTTGTTGTAGTGTGTGTGTGTACCTTGTTGTAGTGTGTGTGTGTACCTTGTTGTAGTGTGTGTGTGTGTGTGTGTGCACCATGTTTGAGTGTGTGTGTGTGTGTGTTTGTGTACCATGTTGTAGTGTGTTTGTGTGTGTGCACCATGTTTGAGTGTGTGTGTGTGTGTGTGTGTGTGTGTACCTTGTTGTAGTTACGTGCAGCAGACTCCTTGTTAGCTGGTCGTAGGGCCTGAAGCTGAGAATCCAGGATGTCCAACAGCTGCTCTAGAAGTTTGACTGACATGCTGACATCACCGGCGTAGACCCGCCCCCTCGTCAGGTTTACTAACTCACCAGCGATGTTAGCTGCATTCTCCCCACTCTTTATCTAGAGGAAGGAGGGGGGAGGGAGGGGGGAGGGAGGGGGAGGAATATATGGTAATGTTCAAGTTATGTTATGTTATGCTGCCCACTGATGATCTTTGTGTGTGTAAGTATCTGCCCGTCCGTCCGTCTTTGCGTGCGTATGTGTGTGTTCCCGTCCATGTCCTTCCGTGTGTGTACACGTGTGTGTGTGTGCATATGCATGATATGCGTGTGCACGTGTCCATTTGTGTCCGTCCGTGTGTGTGTCCATGTCCTTCCATCCGTGTGTGTGTGACTGACCTTCTGTGCTATCTGACTGACCCAGGGGGAGGTACAGTTACTGAGGTCAGGCCCTCTGGAGTTCCATGTTACCGGGGACAACACACACTGGTACGATGCTATACCTGGTGGAGGGGGGAGAGGAGGAGGAGGAGGAGGAGGAGGAGGAAGGTGGAGGGCGAGAGGAGGGTGGGGGGAGAGAGGGGGAGAGGGAGAAAGGGATGGAGGGGTGGAGGAAGGGAGGAAGAGAGAGACAGACACACATCAAAACATAATTTGCATACAGAATGCTCTCACTCTACAATCTCTCTCTCTCTCTCTCTACCCCTCTCTCTCTCTCTCTCTCTCTCTCTCTCTCTCTCTCCCTCTCTCTCTCTACCCCTCTCCCCCTCTCTCTCTCTCGCTCTCTCTTTCACTCTCTCGCTACCCCTCTCTCTCTCTCTCTCTCTCTCTCTCTCTTTCCTTCTTTCCCCCTCTCCCCCTCTCTCTCTCTCGCTCTCTCGTTCACTCTCTCTCTACCTCTCTCTCCCTCTCCCTCTCTCTCCCACATGCCAGTTCAGAGAGGGGACACCAGACTACCATTTCACTGAGAGACACACACACACAAACAAACCCCCACTCCCCCCCCACACACACACACTCACCCAGTGATCCTTTGGGACATGGTCTCTCCACTGTCTCTCCTTTAGGTGTAGGGGGCCACTGTACCCCTCTAGTCACCCTCCCCTCACACATCCCAACCTGCCCCCCCTGGGACCCTCCCGGGGCGATGGGGGCACGGTGGGGGGGCCGGGGGGTCAGCGGGACCATGGCCGTGATTGGCCGCAGGTCAGGACTCCGGTTGATGACCCCGATGGGGTTGGAGGCCGAAGGTCGAACTGGGGTCAGCGCTACAGTGGCTGTGTAGGACCTCACTGTAGTCATCAGAGATGAGAGAGGACCTGGAGGAGAGGAGAGAGGCATTTTATGATTCATTCCAATGTTCACTCATTTCATTCTGGTTATTAACCCCCCCCCCCCACATGCACACACACACACACTGCCCTCCCCACGTCACACACACCTTTGGTAGGCTGGGGCGGTCTGAACTGCAGAGGGTATCTCAGCACGTAGTAGTTATTCCACACATACAGCTGGTTGTCCCGTGGGTTGTAGTCTATAGATGATATATACTGGTAGGGGTTAGGGAAGGGGATTTGGACCGGCACCTCTCGCCCTCTACTGGTGTCAAATGCATATAACACCATATCCCCTCCACCTCCTCCTCCTCTGTCCGTCTGTCCCTCGTCGTCTTGGAAGACGGATCGCACCGCGTATAGGACACCGCACGCCATGAAGGCGTTGCTCGCCCCGCGCTTGTCGAAGCTGGTCGCCCACGTGCCCTCGAAACGCAGGGTGTAAGGGTTTACCTGGAGGAGAGGAGAGGAGAGAGAGAGAGAGGGGGAGAGAGAGAGAGAGAGAGAGAGAGAGAGAGAGAGAGAGAGAGAGAGAGAGAGAGAGAGAGAGAGAGAGAGAGAGAGAGAGAGAGAGAGAGAGAGAGAGAGAGAGAGAGAGAGAGAGATGGATGGATGGATGGAGAGGGGGAGAGGGAGAGAGAAAGGGAGAGAGAGAGGGGGAGAGAGAGGGGGAGAGGGAGAGGGAGAGGGAGAGGGAGAGGGAGAGGGAGAGGGAGAGGGAGAGGGAGAGGGAGAGAGAGACAGAGAGAGAGAGAGAGAGAGAGAGAGAGAGAGAGAGAGAGAGAGAGAGAGGGAGAGGGAGAGGGAGAGGGAGAGGGAGAGGGAGAGGGAGAGAGAGATAGAGAGAGAGAGAGATGGAGATAGATAGAGAGAGAGGGAGAGAGAGAGAGAGAGAGAGAGAGAGAGAGAGAGAGAGAGAGAGAGAGAGAGAGAGAGAGAGAGAGAGAGAGAGAGAGGAGAGAGAGAGAGAGAGAGAGAGAGAGAGAGAGAGAGAGAGAGAGAGAGAGAGAGAGAGAGAGATAGGGAGGGAGGGAGAGGGAGAGAGAGAGGGGGAGAGGGAGAGAGAGGGGGAGAGGGAGAGAGTGAGGGGGAGAGGGAGATAGAGAGAGAGAGAGAGAGAGATAAAGAGAGAGAGAGCGAGAGAGAGAGAGGGGGGAGAGAGAAAGAGTCAATTCTAAAAGCTTTAACAAGAGCCAGATATTTTGTTACATTCGAAAAAATTTAGTAAAATATACTGTGTCTGTAAATTGTATATATTATACAAGGCAGGCAATACGCTTGACCTCATCTTTACTAGATGCTGTTCTTCTACTAATCTCACTGCAACTCCCCTCCAAGTCTCCGACCACTACTT
Source organism: Coregonus clupeaformis (assembly GCF_020615455.1). Classification (NCBI taxonomy): domain Eukaryota; kingdom Metazoa; phylum Chordata; class Actinopteri; order Salmoniformes; family Salmonidae; genus Coregonus; species Coregonus clupeaformis. The sequence goes on from NC_059209.1 coordinate 4,618,178, forward strand.
TGTATCCTTTTCTCTCTCCCTTTCCTCCAACACTACTCACTCTGCCCCTACACAGATGGTAATGCGCCGTCGCAACCTTCGCTCTCTCTCTCCCGCTACTCTCTCCTCTTCCATCCTATCATCTCTTCCCTCTGCTCAAACCTTCTCCCTCCAATCTCCTGATTCTGCCTCCTCAACCCTCCTCTCCTCCCTTTCTGCATCCTTTGACTCTCTATGTCCCCTATCCTCCCGGCCGGCTCGGTCCTCCCCTCCAGCTCCGTTGCTTGATGACTCATTGCGAGCTCACAGAACAGAGCTCCGGGCAGCTGAGCGGAAATTGAAGAAAACTAGACTCCCTGCAGACCTGGCATCTTTTCACTCCCTCCTCTCTACATTTTCTTCATCTGTTTCTGCTGCTAAGGCCACTTTCTACCACTCTAAATTCCAAGCATCCGCCTCTAACCCTAGGAAGCTCTTTGCCACATTCTCCTCCCTGCTGAATCCCCCCCCCCCCCCTCCCTCTCTGTGGATGACTTCGTCAACCATTTTGAAAAGAAGGTTGACGACATCCGATCCTCGTTTGTTAAGTCAAATGACACTGCTGGTCCTGCTCACACTGCCCTACCCTATGCTTTGACTTCTTTCTCCCCTCTCTCTCCAGATAAAATCTTGCGACTTGTGACGGCAGGCCGCCCAACAACCTGCCCGCTTGACCCTATCCCCTCCTCTCTTCTCCAGACATCTCCGGTGACCTTCTCCCTTACCTCACCTCGCTGATCAACTCATCCTTGACCGCTGGCTATGTCCCTTCCGTCTTCAAGAGAGCGAGAGTTGCACCCCTTCTCAAAAAACCAACACTCGATCCCTCTGATGTCAACAACTACAGACCAGTATCCCTTCTTTCTTTTCTCTCCAAAACTATTGAGCGTGCCGTCTTTAGCCAACTCTCTTGCTATCTCTCTCAGAATTACCTTCTTGATCCAAACCAGTCAGGTTTCAAGACTGGTCATTCAACTGAGACTGCTCTTCTCTGTGTCACAGAGGCTCTCCGCACTGCTAAAGCTAACTCTCTCTCCTCTGCTCTTGTCCTTCTAGACCTGTCTGCTGCCTTTGATACTGTGAACCATCAGATCCTCCTCTCCACCCTCTCCGAGCTGGGCATCTCCGGCGCGGCTCACTCTTGGATTGCGTCCTACCTGACCGGTCGCTCCTACCAAGTGGCGTGGCGAGAAGCTGTCTCCGCACCACGTGCTCTCACCACTGGTGTCCCCCAGGGCTCAGTTCTAGGCCCTCTCCTATTCTCGCTATACACCAAGTCACTTGGCTCTGTCATATCCTCACATGGCCTCTCCTATCATTGCTACGCTGACGACACACAACTAATCTTCTCCTTTCCCCCTTCTGATAACCAGGTGGCGAATCGCATTACTGCATGTCTGGCAGACATATCAGTATGGATGACGGATCACCACCTAAAGCTGAACCTCGGCAAGACGGAGCTGCTCTTCCTCCCGGGGAAGGACTGCCCGTTCCATGATCTTGCCATCACGGTTGACAACTCCGTTGTGTCCTCCTCCCAGAGTGCGAAGAGCCTTGGCGTGACCCTGGACAACACCCTGTCGTTCTCCGCTAACATCAAGGCGGTGACCCGATCCTGTAGGTTCATGCTCTACAACATTCGGAGAGTACGACCCTGCCTTACACAGGAAGCGGCACAGGTCCTAATCCAGGCACTTGTCATCTCCCGTCTGGATTACTGCAACTCGCTGTTGGCTGGGCTCCCTGCCTGTGCCATTAAACCCCTACAACTCATCCAGAATGCCGTAGCCCGTCTGGTGTTCAACCTTCCCAAGTTCTCTCATGTCACCCCGCTCCTCCGCACACTCCACTGGCTTCCAGTTGAAGCTCGCATCTGCTACAAGACCATGGTGCTTGCCTACGGAGCTGTGAGGGGAATGGCACCTCTGTACCTTCAGGCTCTGATCAGTCCCTACACCCAAACGAGGGCACTGCGTTCATCCACCTCTGGCCTGCTGGCTCCCCTACCTCTGCGGAAGCATAGTTCCCGCTCAGCCCAGTCAAAACTGTTCGCTGCTCTGGCACCCCAATGGTGGAACAAGCTCCCTCACGACGCCAGGACAGCGGAGTCACTCACCACCTTCCGGAGACATTTGAAACCCCACCTCTTTAAGGAATACCTGGGATAGGATAAAGTAATCCTTCTACCCGTACTTTTTCGTACTGGTCCCCCATGGGAATCGAACCCACAACCCTAGCATTACAAGCGCCAAGCTCTACCAACTGAGCCAACTCTACCATCAGCACAAACCACTTGATGTCTCAATGTACTCAATTACTGTATTGTGCATTGTTTTTCTTCATGGTGATGGAAAGTCTACAGGTAAAAACCTAGATGACCAGCCTATGTACAATACAGTAATGTACATTTACTTTAAGTGGTTTGTAAGGTTGTTAAATAAATACTGCACAACAAGTGGTTGTTTTCCATGTCATTTGATCAATAAAAATACTTAATTGGATGTAAATGTTTGAGGACAGGGTTTTGTTCTTTCTGGATTCCATTAGATTGACAATCACAGAGAAAGGGACAGAGCAACAACTCTTACAATTCCAACTATTGAATCCTGCGAGATACTGTTCCTAATTATCCCTTTATTTATTACACAACTACCTTTTTTGCCAAAGCGGAGATGCTGAAAAAAAGTTTTTGCCCGCACTACAGACGTCTATATCGGACCGCTAAATACTAGTAAAGGCCCAGTGTACATTTGTGAGGAAAAAAACACATATTTTTATTTTTTTCCGATTTTTCCAGGGGGTGCTGCAGCACCCTCAGCACCACTACTTCCTGCAGCACCCTCAGCACAACTACTTTCTGCTTCCTACTTCCTACTTCCTCTGTAGAAGCCCAAATCTATCTGCAATATTAAAGCTGATCTTCCTCATAAAAAAAGTATAATATTAAAGAGAAAAAAAAACATTTAGGTAAAATTCATTCCTCCCTCCAATCCATCCATTCTTCTCTCTCACCTGACTGACAACTATGCGTCCGTTGTTGGCTTCAGTTGAGTAGATGACCCACAGTCCGTTCTCGTCCACAGCGAGGTCGATATCGCTCTTCCCGCCCCACCGATATGGCGAAGTGTCGTGGTAGTTAGCATTCAACACCACCGCCTCGCCACTCTTGATAGAGAGAGAGAGAGAGAGAGCGAGAGAATGATTTATTTACATTTTAATAAGGCGACATTACATCTTATCAATCGCAGCTGATGTTGTATTTACAATTGTCATAAATACACAACACACAAGAAATCCATCGACACAATAAAAATCAAATGTAAAATAATTATTTTCTGGAAAAACCATCAGTGCTGTGAATGATTGGGGTCAATTCAGAAAGTAATCAAAATTCCAATTCCATATGTTCCTCATTGAAAAGCATTGAAGACTTGACATTGGAATTGGAATTTCAGTGTACTTCCTGAACTGACTGAAATTTAAATGGGATTGACCTCAACCCTGGTGCTGTGGGTAAGGTGATACAGATCTCAGGTAAAGGTCAGAGGTCACCTTAATGCGCGTGCGGAGGTCGTACTTGACCAGGTTGCGTGTGCGTTCCTTGTTGTAGAACACTGCTCCATCGTAGACCACGAAGCCTGTACCGTCGACGCGGTTTGGCAGCCTGCCGGGACGGAGACAGGGCGTAAGGATGACTTAGAGAGGACATAGCACGGATACAGAGAGGACGTAGAGAGGACATAGAGCATATATACATGGAAATGAACTGTTAGCTAAATCTGGTGCAATGCATCATTTCTCTGTGTTCTGAGACTTCTGTTATTGTTGTTCATTGTCCCTGTCCAAATAAACTGGTATTGTGGTACATAGTCCCTGTCCAAATAAGCTGGCATTGTGGTACATTGTCTCTGTCAAAATAAACTGGAATTGTGGTACATTTTCCCTGTCCAAATAAACTTGTATTGTTGTTCATTGTCTCTCTTTCTTTCTCTCTCTCTCTCGCCTCTCTCTCTCTCTCTCTCTCTCTCTCTCTCTCTCTCTCTCTCTGTTTCTCTCTCTGTATTTCACTCTCTCTCTGTCTCGCTCTCTCAATCTCTCAATGTCTCTCTCTCTCTCACACACTCCCTCTCTCTCACTCCCTCTCAATCTCTCTAAATGTATCTCTCTATCTCATACACATACTTGACACACACACACACCCCCCTCTCTCACTTGTAAGTGGTGGTGACTCTGTTCTGCCTGTAGTCGTCCCATGAAGCGTACTCATACAGAACTTCCGTCCTATAGGGTGTCCAGGGCATGACATACAGCCTATCAGCAGCCTGCAACGGGTCCTTACACCACGCCCCCGACTGATGCTCCGCCTCCAATAAGGAAGTAGCCGGTTGAACGCTCAGAAGAGAACCAGGACACACAAAGACTGGAGAGGAAGAGAGTGGAGAGGGGGAGGGGGGAGAGAGGGGAGGAGACGAGGGGGAGGTGGGGGCGAGGGGGAGAGAGGGGAGGAGACGAGGGTGAGGAGGGATGGGGAGAGAGGGGAGGAGACGAGGGTGATGAGGGATGGGGAGGGATGGGGAGGGGAGGAGACGAGGGTGAGGAGGGATGGGGAGAGGGGAGGAGACGAGGGTGAGGAGGGATGGGGGGAGGGGAGGAGACGAGGGTGAGGAGGGATGGGGAGGGGAGGAGACAAGGGTGAGGAGGGATGGGGAGAGGGGAGGAGACGAGGGTGAGGAGGGATTGGACGAGGGGAGGAGACGAGGGTGAGGAGGGATGGGGGAGGGAGGAGACAAGGGTGAGGAGGAATGAGGAGAGAGGAGGAGACGAGGGTGAGGAGGGATTGGGAGAGGGGAGGAGACGAGGGTGAGGAGGGATGGGGAGAGGGGAGGAGACGAGGGTGAGGAGGGATTGGGAGAGGGGAGGAGACGAGGGTGAGGAGGGATGGGGGAGGGGAGGAGACAAGGGTGAGGAGGGATTGGGAGGGGAGGAGACGAGGGTGAGGAGGGATGGGGGAGGGGAGGAGACGAGGGTGAGGAGGGATGGGGGAGGGGAGGAGACGAGGGTGAGGATGGATTGGAAGAGGGGAGGAGACGAGGGTGAGGAGGGATGGGGGAGGGGAGGAGACAAGGGTGAGGAGGGATTGGGGAGGGGAGGAGACGAGGGTGAGGAGGGATGGGGAGAGGGGAGGAGACGAGGGTGAGGAGGGATGGGGGAGGGGAGGAGACGAGGGTGAGGAGGGATTGGAAGAGGGGAGGAGACGAGGGTGAGGAGGGATGGGGGAGGGGAGGAGACAAGGGTGAGGAGGGATTGGGAGGGGAGGAGACGAGGGTGAGGACGGATGGGGGAGGGGAGGAGACGAGGATGAGGAGGGATGGGGAGAGGGGAGGAGACGAGGGTGAGGAGGGATTGGGAGAGGGGAGGAGACGAGGGTGAGGAGGGATGGGGAGAGGGGAGGAGACGAGGGTGAGGAGGGATTGGGAGAGGGGAGGAGACGAGGGTGAGGAGGGATGGGAGAGGGGAGGAGACGAGG
>NC_059209.1:4643722-4678722 GCF_020615455.1 Coregonus clupeaformis
CTACCTTCCTCACCTCTCCACCTATAGTATCTCTACCTCTACCTTCCTCACCTCTCCACCTATAGTATCTCTTCCTTCCTCACCTCTCCACCTATAGTATCTCTACCTCTTCCTTCCTCACCTCTCCACCTATAGTATCTCTACCTTCCTCACCTCTCCACCTATAGTATCTCTTCCTTCCTCACCTCTCCACCTATAGTATCTCTACCTTCCTCACCTCTCCACCTATAGTATCTCTTCCTTCCTCACCTCTCCACCTATAGTATCTCTACCTCTACCTTCCTTCCTCACCTCTCCACCTATAGTATCTCTACCTTCCTCCCCTCTCCACCTATCGTATCTCTACCTCTACCTTCCTCACCTCTCCACCTATTGTATCTCTTCCTTCCTCCCCTCTCCACCTATCGTATCTCTACCTCTACCTTCCTCACCTCTCCACCTATAGTATCTCTTCCTTCCTCCCCTCTCCACCTATCGTATCTCTACCTCTACCTTCCTCACCTCTCCACCTATAGTATCTCTTCCTTCCTCCCCTCTCCACCTATCGTATCTCTACCTCTACCTTCCTCACCTCTCCACCTATAGTATCTCTACCTTCCTCCCCTCTCCACCTATCGTATCTCTACCTCTACCTTCCTCACCTCTCCACCTATAGTATCTCTACCTTCCTCCCCTCTCCACCTATAGTATCTCTACCTTCCTCACCTCTCCACCTATAGTATCTCTTCCTTCCTCCCCTCTCCACCTATCGTATCTCTACCTCTACCTTCCTCACCTCTCCACCTATAGTATCTCTACCTTCCTCACCTCTCCACCTATAGTATCTCTACCTCTACCTTCCTCACCTCTCCACCTATAGTATCTCTTCCTTCCTCACCTCTCCACCTATAGTATCTCTACCTTCCTCCCCTCTCCACCTATAGTATCTCTACCGCTTCAAACACCATTGTAAATGTGTGTATTTACAATGGTGTTTGTTCATCACTGGTTGCCCTTTTCTTGTGACAACAGGTCACATATAGTGCTGCTGTGATGGCACAATGTGGTATTTCACCCAATAGATATGGGAGTTTATCAAAATTGGATTTGTTTTCAAATTCTTTGTGGGTCTGTGTAATCTGAGGGAAATATGTGTCTCTAATATGGTCATAGATTTGGCAAGAGGTTAGGAAGTGCAGCTCAGTTTTCACCTCATTTTACGGGCAGTGAGCACATAGCCTGTCTCTTGAGAACCAGGTTTGCCTTCGTTGGCCTTTCTCAATAGCAAGGCTATGCTCACTGAGTCTGTACATAGTCAAAGCTTTCCTTAAATTTGGGTCAGTCACAGTGATCAGGTATTCTGCCACCGTGTACTCTCTGTTTAGGGCCAAATAGCATTCTAGTTTGCTCAGTTTTTCTGTTAATTATTTTCAATGTGTCAAGTAATTATATTTTTGTTTTCTCATGATTTGGTTGGGTCTAATTGTGTTGTTGTTGTTGTTGTTGTTGTTGTTGTCCTGGGGCTCTGTGGGGTCTGTTTGTGTTTATGAACAGAGCCCCAGGACCAGCTTACTTAGGGGACTCTTCTCCAAGTTCATCTCTCTGTAGGTGATGGCTTTGTTATGGAAGGTTTGGGAATCACTTCCTTTTAAGTGATTATAGAATTTAACGGCTCTTTTTTTTTTCTGGATTTTGATAATTAGCGGGTATCGGCCTAATTCTGCTCTGCATTCATTATTTGTTTTTTACGTTGTACACAGAGGATGTTTTTGCAGAATTCTGCATGCAGAGTCTCAATTTGGTGTTTGTCCCATTTTGTGAATTCTTGGTTGGTGAGCGGACCCCAGACCTCACAACCATAAAGGGCAATGGGTTCTATAACTGATTCAATTATTTTTAGCCAGATCCTAATTGGTATGTTGAATTTTATGTTCCTTTTGATGGCGTAGAAGGCCCTTCTTGCCTTGTCTCTCAGATCGTTCACAGCTTTGTGGAAGTTACCTGTGGCGGTGATGTTTAGGCAGAGGTATGTATAGTTTTTTGTGTGCTCTAGGGCAACAGTGTCTGTATTTGTATTTGTGGTCCTGGCAATTTGACCTTTTTTGGAACAACATTATTTTTGTCTTGCTAAGATTTACTGTCAGGTCCCAGGTCTGACAGAATCTGTGCAGAAGACCTTGGTGCTGCTGTAGGTCCTTCTTGGTTGGGGACAGCAGCACCAGATCATCAGCAAACAGTAGACATTTGACTTCAGATTCTAGTAGGGTGAGGCCGGGTGCTGCAGACTGTTCTAGTGCCTTCGCCAATTCATTGATATATATGTTGAAGAGGGTGGGGCTCAAGCTGCATCCCTGTCTCACCCCACGGCCCTGTGGAAAGAAATGTGTGTGTTTTTTGTAAATTTTAACTGCACACTTGTTGTTTGTGTACATGGATTTTATAATGTTGTATGTTTTTCCCCCAACACTGCTTTTCATCAGTTTGTATTGCTTTTTTGAAATCAACAAAGCATGAGAAGACTTTCCCTTTGTTTTGGTTTGTTTGTTTGTCAATGTAGGTTTGCAGGGTGAATACGTGGTCTGCTGTACGGTAATTTGGTAAAAAGCCAATTTGACATTTGCTCAGTACATTGTTTTCACAGAGGAAATGTAAAGTTGTACTTGTAAAGTTCTGGCATTTAGGTCTCCACAGCTCTCTCTCTCTCTCTCTCTCTCCCTCTCTCTCTCTCTCTCTCTCTCTCTCTCTCTCTCTCTCTCTCTCTCTCTCTCTCTCTCTCTCTCTCTCTCTCTCTCTCTCTCTCTCTCTCTCTCTCTCTCTCTTCCTCTCTCTCTCCCCTCTCTCTCCTCTCTCCTCTCTCTCTCTCTCTCTCTCTCTCCCTCTCCCCTCTCTCTCTCTCTCTCTCTCTCCCTCTCTCTCTCCCTCTCTCTCTCCCTCTCTCTCTCTCTCTCCCTCGATCTCTCTCTCTCTCTCTCTCTCCCTCTCCTCTCGCTCTATATATCTCTCTCTGTCTCTCTCTCTCTCCCTCCCTCTCTCTCTCTCTCTCACTCCTCTCTCTCTCTCCTTCACTTCTCCCCCGTGATCCCTCTTTCCACCATCATAGTCCCCAGTCAAAACATACTGACAAACACACACACACACACAAACACAAACACACACACACAAACACACACACACACACACACATCTGGTAGAATGTATTAGAAAATCATTGGGACAGGAGTATGAGTGAGTCACCACTCAGTAAGTCAACCGTGTCAGTAAGCAAACACCCTACTATCTCTCTCTCTCTCTCTCTTCATCCTTCTGTCTCAGAAAGAGAATGAGAGAGAGAGAGAGAGAGAGAGAGAGAGAGAGAGAGAGAGAGAGAGAGAGAGAGAGAGAGAGAGAGAGAGAGAGAGAGACTAAATGTGTGTTGGAGTGTTCCATGGTGCATTAAAACAACTCTCACACACAGCAGGAGACGCCACTAGTCAACATGTGTATGACCCAGACAGACAGACAGACAGACAGACAGACAGACACACACACACACACACAGACTACACACACACACACACACACACACAGGCGCGTGCGCCATATTGACAGGCCAAACCATAGCCTAAGTCGTATATGTGTGTGTGTGTGATTGTACAGACCAAACCGTTCTTCATTCATGTACCCTACCGTCGCCATTATTCCTGCTTACCGTGAACGCTCGAGTCTCCCTCCTCCTCCTCTGTCGTTCACTGCGTCTCCTCCTTCATCCCTCCTACCCGCCTCTCCTCTTCTCTCCTCCGGTACCCCAATCCTTCCCTCCCGTTGTTTATCCTCGGTTCTCGCTCCCTCTCCTCCTTGCCGATGCAGGAAAAATAAGCCCGTGTAATTGGCAACACGGTTGCTCCCGGGCGAGGCCACGCGCACCGTGTATGAGAGAGAGAGAAATGGAATAAAGAAGGGAGTCAACCGATCACTGACGTGGGAATTATCCGACAACGTGAGCGTATCCTCCTCGCCGAAAAACACTCCACTGTAGCGTTACACATACGCTCAATCTCTCCTAATAGGACTCGACGGTCTTTCCCGCTGTTGCACGTCAGGTTGCAACAATGTAGCTTATTATCATAATAATATCTCCCTCGGGTTCCTATGGCGATGACTGTAGCCCTATTCTACATACTAGTCAAGTTGGATGACAAATACAAACGCACAGGCTAAATAACACCTAGCAAACGCAAGTCATATTCTATTCTATTCTATTCGCTTTCGTCGATTCCAGTCAAATGCAGTCGCACCGTTGAGCCTTGGTTATTGGCCAATGCAAAACACTTCAGTAGCGTATAGCCTAGTAGGCTATAGCATCCTTCCTCTCTCTAGCCTGGAGAATGCGGTAGGCTCCAAGACTACACACATATATTTATATATATATATATCCAGTATAGGCCTATCATTGAGGGAATGTAAGCCTACAAGTCTTTCGTGTTGCTCCATAAACCTCACGACAGAATAGAGTTGATATGACCGACGACCGAATGTATGGAATCGTTAGATAGCCTAGCGTAATAGCGGAAAGTAACGTCCGCACTGTTTCTCAATGGCACCGATTTCCGTTAAACGCGGACTCGCCTAGCTCTGCCTCGAGCGCTCTCTCTCTCTCTCTCTCTCTAGCTGTCCATTTGCTGCATGCAAGAAAATGTATAGAATTCATTAATTTCATTTATTTCCATCAAACCAACAAACCTTCACTTTCACATAGGCCTAGTGGTAATTAGACAGTATAGCCTATATATTGTAGCCTATGATACAAAGTTATTATTATTTTAAAACTGTAATATTTATAAAGATTTGATCAAGGAGTCAGGAGAAAGCCTGGACCTAACCAATGCTAGATCCAATGCAAAACAAATGTAACAGTAGATCGTTATAAAAAATAAAGTGTATTGGACCCTACTGTACACATACAATATGTTAGCCTATATATGTTGCCTTCAGACAGTATTCACACCCCTTGACTTATTCCACATTTTGCTGTGTTACAGCATGAATTTAAAATGGATTAAATTGAGATTTTGTGTCATTGATCTACACACAATACCCCATAATGTCAAAGTGGAATTTTGTTTGTGGACTTTTTTGAAATTAAAAAAAAATTAAAAGCTGAAATGTCTTGAGTCAATAAGTATTCAACCCCTTTGTTATGGCTAGCCTTAATAAGTTCACTAGTAAAAATGTGCTTAACAAATTACATAATAAGTTGCATGAACTCATTCCGTGTTCAATAATAGTGGTTAACATGTTTTTTGAATGACTACCCCATCTCTGTACCCCACACATACAATTATCTGTAAGGTCCCTCAATTTCAAACACAGATTCAATAACAAAGACCAGGGAGGTTTTTCAATGTCTCACAAAGAAGGGCACCAACTGGCAGATGTGTGTAAAAAAAAAAAAAAAAAAAAAAACAGACGCTGTATATCCGTTTGATCATGGTGAAGTTATTAATTACACTTTGGATTGTGTATCAACACACCCAGTCACTACAAAGATACAGACGTCCTTCCTAACTAAGTTGCTGGAGAGGAAGAAAACTGCTTAGGGATTTCACCATGATGACAATGGTGATTTTAAAACAGTTACAAAGTTGAATTGTTGTGATATGAGAAAACTGAGGATGAATCAACAACATTATAGTTACTCCACAATACTAACCTAAATGATAGAGCTAAAAGAAGGAAGCCTGTAGAGAATAAACATATTCCAAAACATGCATCCTGTTTGCAACAAGGCACTAAAGTAATACTGCAGAAAATGTGGCAAAGAAATTACATTTTTGTCCTGAATACAAAACGTTGTGTTTGGGGCAAATCCAACACAACACATCACTGAGTACCACTCTTCATGTTTTCAAGCATGGTGGTGGCTGAACCATGTTATGGGTATGCTTGTCATCGGCAAGGTCTAGGGAGTATTACATACAAATAAATAGAATACAGCTATAAGGCAAAATTCAAGAGAAAAACCTGGTTCAGTCTGATTTGCACCATTTCAGGGGAGGCGAAAACACAAGGCCAGATATACACTGGATTTGCTTACCATTAAATGTTCCTGAGTGGTCTAGTTACAGTTTGGGCTTAAATCGGCTTGAAAATCTATGGCAAGACTTGAAAATGGCTGTCTAGCAATGATCAACAATCAACTTGACAGAGATTGAAGAATTTAAAAAAGAATAATGGTCAAATATTGTCCAATCCAGGTGTGCACAGCTCTTAGAGACGTACCCAAAAACACTCACAGCTGTAATCACTGCCAAAGGTGCTTCTACAAAGTATTGACTCAGGGGTGTGAATATGTACTGTATGTAAATTAGATATTTCTGTATTTCATTTTCAATACATTTGCAAAACAATTCTAAAAATATGTTTTCACTTTGTCATTATGGAGTAATGTGTGTAGATGGATGAGATTTTTGCATTATTATTATTTTTTTAAAATTCAGGCTGTAAGACAACAAAATGTGGAATAAGTGAAGAGGTATGAATACTTTTTGAAGGCAATTTATTTAACAATTGGCCTTTTATGGTATAGCAACCAGTTTCCACTTTTCATTCATATCAAGATACCTTTCAACATGTATCTGTTACAATGTCCATATCTGAAGTCATGATCGCTGTCAACAACATTTATCTGTTACAATGTCCATACAGTGGGGAAAAAAAGTATTTAGTCAGCCACCAATTGTGCAAGTTCTCCCACTTAAAAAGATGAGAGACGCCTGTAATTTTCATCATAGGTACACGTCAACTATGACAGACAAAATGAGGGAAAAAAATCCAGAAAATCACATTGTAGGATTTTTTATGAATTTATTTGCAAATTATGGTGGAAAATAAGTATTTGGTCAATAACAAAAGTTTCTCAATACTTTGTTATATACCCTTTGTTGGCAATGACACAGGTCAAACGTTTTCTGTAAGTCTTCACAAGGTTTTCACACACTGTTGCTGGTATTTTGGCCCATTCCTCCATGCAGATCTCCTCTAGAGCAGTGGTGTTTTGGGGCTGTCGCTAGGCAACACGGACTTTCAACTCCCTCCAAAGATTTTCTATGGGGTTGAGATCTGGAGACTGGCTAGGCCACTCCAGGAACTTGAAATGCTTCTTACGAAGCCACTCCTTCGTTGCCCGGGCGGTGTGTTTGGGATCATTGTCATCGCTGAAAGACCCAGCCACGTTTCATCTTCAATGCCCTTGCTGATGGAAGGAGGTTTTCACTCAAAATCTCATGCATACATGGCCCCATTCATTCTTTCCTTTACACGGATCAGTCGTCCTGGTCCCTTTGCAGAAAAACAGCCCCAAAGCATGATGTTTCCACCCCCATGCTTCACAGTAGGTATGGTGTTCTTTGGCTGCAACTCAGCATTCTTTGTCCTCCAAACACGACGAGTTGAGTTTTTACCAAAAAGTTATATTTTGGTTTCATCTGACCATATGACATTCTCCCAATCCTCTTCTGGATCATCCAAATGCACTCTAGCAAACTTCAGACGGGCCTGGACATGTACTGGCTTAAGCAGGGGGACATGTCGGGCACTGCAGGATTTGAGTCCCTGGCGGCGTAGTGTGTTACTGATGGTAGGCTTTGTTACTTTGGTCCCAGCTCTCTGCAGGTCATTCACTAGGTCCCCCCGTGTGGTTCTGGGATTTTTGCTCACCATTCTTGTGATCATTTTGACCCCACAGGGTGAGATCTTGCGTGGAGCCCCAGATCGAGGGAGATTATCAGTGGTCTTGTATGTCTTCCATTTCCTAATAATTGCTCCCACAGTTGATTTCTTCAAACCAAGCTGCTTACCTATTGCAGATTCAGTCTTCCCAGCCTGGTGCAGGTCTACAATTTTGTTTCTGGTGTCCTTTGACAGCTCTTTGGTCTTAGCCATAGTGGAGTTTGGAGTGTGACTGTTTGAGGTTGTGGACAGGTGTCTTTTTATACTGATAACAAGTTCAAACAGGTGCCATTAATACAGGTAACGAGTGGAGGACAGAGGAGCCTCATAAAGAAGAAGTTACAGGTCTGTGAGAGCCAGAAATCTTGCTTGTTTGTAGGTGACCAAATACTTATTTTCCACCATAATTTGCAAATAAATTCATTAAAAATCCTACAATGTGATTTTTGGATTTTTTTTTCTCAATTTGTCTGTCATAGTTGACGTGTACCTATGATGAAAATTACAGGCCTCTCTCATCTTTTTAAGTGGGAGAACTTGCACAATTGGTGGCTGACTAAATACTTTTTTCCCCCACTGTAGTCATGATCACTGTCAACAACACCCCATCGTGTCACATGGTTGGGTTAGAACTGGAGTGTGACTGTGTTTCCATGGAGACCCAGGTGTTTCTCCAGGACACAGGTGGCTACTCTACCTGACACAGGGACAGTGAGTAGCCATTCCAAACAACACTAAACCCTGGGTAGAGGGGCTCAGTGAATGTGGTTTGGAATGTGTGCAGGTGGGTCATCGTGTCAAAGTAGACCTTGTAGAAGGACAGAATGCCGGCTGGCCAGTCCAGAAACACTCCTACTCTGGGGGGTGGGGGGTGGGGGGGGTGGAGGGTGAGGAGGACAGGCCTCTCTGGGGTTGAGGAGGGTTGATGAGGGCCAGAGCAGGTATAACAGTATGTTCACTATTGTTGAGGGCAGTGTGATGATCCCCAGAGCTAGAGCAGGACAGACAACAGGACTTGTCATTGTGTCCAAGCCAACAGGCAGGACCTCCTCCTTTTCTTCTGTAGTCTTTATATGTCACTGTTATCACTGTACTAACTTGAGTTTCTCCAGTCTACAGTGTGGATCATCCAGTCTAGCAGAGAGCAGCGTCACTCCGGAGTCTCCAGGGTGATTGTAGCTCAGGGGTTTGACCTCAGAGCTGAAGCCAGAGAAGCACAGCCTTCTTCCTGTGTGACTCTACAGAATGACAGCCTGCAGAGAGGTCATTATTTTACAACAGGACTGCTGCCTCCTAGTGGTGATAGCTGATACACAGTATATACATATTTCCAATAAAACCAATACTGTTCCTAAATACTAACCTCTCTAGTTTACAATGTGGATCCTCCAGTTAAAACAGTATTTACCTTATTGGTTGAGCTGACTTACTGGCTACTGTAATGACAACATGATCTGACACGTCATCTTTGTATTGAGCATGTACGTTTCTAAGTACTAACCTCAGTTTCTCTAGCTCCCCAGTGTGGATTCCCCAAGTCCAGCAGAGAGCAGCTTCACTCCTGAATCCTGCAGGTCATTGTGACTCAGATCCAGCCGTCTCAGGTGAGAGGAGTTTGAGCTGAGAGCTGAGGCCAATGCTTCCCAACATTTCTCTGTCAGATAACATCCATTCAGCCACAACCGGATAACATATTACAACATGAGGAGTAACAAGTAAACAACGTTGAAAACAACACTAGAAAAAAACATTAAAGACAAAACAAACAATTCCATTAAATCAGGCTAATCTATTTAAATGAATTATTTGCAAAGAAAGCCCCTATGGGCAGTGAACATGAGGCATCAAGCGTATCAAAAGTTTTAGTCTGCTAGTATTAATTTGCATTTATACCAATAGGTAAGAATCTTTGGACCATGCTTCCAAGTAAAAGCAATTATTACCAAGAAGAAATGCATCTGAATATGCTCTCGGGTGATAATTTGACCCTTACAAACAGTCCAACAATCAATGAGTTCTCATCATGTGAGAAACCCTCCCAAAGTACTAACCTCAGTGTCTGTAGTTTACAGTGTGGATGTTTCAGAGCAGCAAAGAGTTCCCTCCCACCCCCATCAGACAGTCCACTGGTGCTCATGTCCAGGTCCAGTTCTCTCAGAGATGAGTCTGCTGATTGGAGAATGGAGGCCAGTGATCCCCAGTGGTGTTCAGAGAGTCTAAAGCCAACCAGTTTGTAAAAAACAGTCTGTAAAAAAAGAGACAAAATCACTCATACGTAACAGCATTTTTCAGAACCTGTCCTTTCAGATGTTAACTCATTCAGCAAGTCAAAATCTTCCTCAGATAAGTCTGGTGTATGTGTCTGAAGTTCTGTGAGTGAAAAAAATTTAATGTTCAAGGCATGATAATTAAAAATATATATACTGTGTGCTATAGCTTGGAAAATAAATAAATGTGACTCTGGATGACATAATGATGTTTGTTTCCAACATTAGGGCTGTTTTCCTAAAGAAGTTAAATCCGCTTCGTGTTTTGTTTCCTTGCTACATTAGTAATGAGTATCGCGATACTGGTATCGTCTGGCCCTGTAATTCATGCAGTCATATGAATTGTCACATCGTGCAGGTCTGGGAAACGACATTTGTAACATGGTAGAGGTTGCCTTCTAGGTAGTTACTAATCACATGCAGGCTCCAGTGGTGGGGTGGACCGGACCACAGGAGGCAGAGACCACCAGGCCGCCCAGTGGGACCAGAGCCTGAGATCCCCAACGTGGGGCAGGAGACAGACAAAAACATTCTCTCTCTCTCTGGGCTTTATTGACATGGGAAACATGTTTACATTGCCAAAACAAGTGAAGTAGATAATAAATAAAAGTCAAATAAAGAATCAGAAGTGAACAGTAAACATAACACTCACAAAAGTTTCAAAAGAATAGAGACATTTTAAACATTATATTACTGTGGGGCGGTCCAGCTCCCGAAGTCACTTATCAACCGTATGGAAGGATTTCTCTGTGTTGTCTTAGGAATGCCTCACTATCTCTCCAACCGCCATTCCGTCTCACCTCTGAGAAGCAGAGGTTCTGTTGTCACTACATCCTGTAGGTCTGATATCTGATTGGAGGTTAAATTTACAGTAATACTATCGATCAACAACTCAGATTTTTGAATCCAAACAACTCAGATGTTATAAAATGATTTTAGATTAATTGTCCATTTCTCTTTTTTTGTTCCTGACCTGCGCTGGTGAGATACCAACACTCTTTCTTTCTCTCTCCACCCCAGGGACTCTTGGGGCATGACCTTTCAGGCTATGACCTCTCTCTTTCTCTCTCGGAACATGCCTTGAATCATGCTTCTTAATGCTTTGTAACTTCAGCTTAAGTCTTGCATGTGAATCCATTGATTTTACAAAGTCATTAAATAGACTTGTATTTAGAATGCCATTCTCAGACCTTTCTTGTGATTGCCTATGCTGTAACTCAACCATTGTCTCTTGCATATTGCTAAATCCTCTTTATGGTGTCAGATAAACATTTTAATAGGTAAATTGCATAGTCTTATTAGTAGTTGCATGTAAGGTATGTATAATATACACACTACATTACTGTGGTCAGGTATTCTGCCACTGTGTACTCTCTGTTTGGAGCGAAATAGCACTCCAATTTGCTTTGTTTGTTGGTTAGTTCTTACCAATGTGTCAAGTAATTATCTTTTTGTTTTATCATGATTTGATTGGGTCTAATTGTGTTGCTTTCCTGGGGTCTGTTTGTGAACAGAGCCCCAGGACCAGCTTGCTTAGGGCACTCTTTTCTAGGTTCATCTCTCTGTAGGTGATGGCTTTGGTATGGAAGGTTTTTTCAATTGCTTCCTTTTAGGTGGTTGTAGAATATAAATGTTATTTTCTGGATTTAGATCATTAGCGGGTATCATCCCAATTCTGCTCTGCATTAATTATTTGGTGTTTTACATTATACACAGAGGATGTTTTTGCTGAATTCTGCATTCAGTCTCAATTTGGCATTTGTCCCATTTTGTGAATTCTTGGTTGGTGAGCGGACCCCAGACCTCACAACCATAAAGGGCAATGGGTTCTATAACTGTATTTTTAGCCAGATCCTAATTGGGATGTCAAATGTTCTGTTCCTTTTGATGGCGTAGAAGGTCCTTCTTGCCTTGTCTCTCAGATCGTTCACAGCTTTGTGGTGCTGATGTTTAGGCCTAGGTAGGTATAGTTTTTTGTGTGCTCTAAGGCAACAGTGTCTAGATGGAATTTGTATTTGTGGTCCTGGTGTAACAGGTCAAAGAATTACAGATTTTTGCAACCGTTCATTTTCTATTTTTTATTTTATTTTGTGAGTTGATTTCACCAAAATATTGTATTGTTCAGCATTTCGTGTAGTCTACAGATATTGGGAGAGTTAGTTGTGTAAGTGCGCCCTCTAGAGTTGGTTATATGCGGAGGGATGTTGTGCTTTTCTCAGTCTGCATTGTATTCGGCTGGGAGAGGTACGTGTTCACTTCGGCGTGACATAAACTTGATATACCTGTTAAAACTAAAACGTTTCAGTGCACATAGTAACTTGTATGTATATTATATGATGAGTGTACGTACATTTAATCAAGCTGTGTCGTGAATATAGCCATTTTTGAGAGTTGAGAAATTGCTAACTTAGCTAACCTCGTGTTCTGTTTAGCTGTAAGTTAGCAATCATCATTCTATCCTCTTGTGACGAAGCTCACGTTGTTCTTTTTATGTTAGGCGGATTCTGGTCGAGGGTAGAGTGTTGAACATTTTCTCTCTTTGATGTTGAACAGGTATGTATTCCCTATATCAGGTTAAAAATGTGTTCATTTAAAATGTTTTCATGTATTGATTAGTGTTTAATGGCACTGAAAAGCTCAAATGTGAAGGATTACATGTTGCTTCGTGCATATTACTGTATGTATTACCTGTTTGAAAGATGGTTTATGTCATGTTGCACAGTATTAATATAAAGGCTAAAAGCTCAGAGTTTTTGGCAGAGATAACATGAATATGACACATACATAAGATATACACCAGATGCAATGTTTATTTTCCAATGATGTTGTATTTTATTCCTTGTATTTTTGAATGTGATTATACTCAGTCTGCATTGTATTCGGCTGGGAGAGGCGGATTCTGGTCGAGGGTAGAGTGTTGAACATTTTCTCTCTTTGATGTTGAACAGATTGAGAGAGTTGTACACAATAAAGTGCCTTCAAGTACGCCAGTGTCTTGTCTTCAGTGCACCGGAACACAACGCAGTAGTCGGGCAACGAAAGCAGACCGCGCCGGCTACATTGGTGCCGTGACCCGGATTATCTTCGCTTCAGATCATCGCCAGGGTGATCGCCGGTGGTTGCTGTGACGAGTAGGAACCTCTTCGAACGTTACAAGTATAAGGGCAAACATTAATGTGTAAATTGTAGCTCTTAATTGCTTACCTCAGCTACTTCTATCATTTTACAATTTTTTTTCATATTCACATGTTCTGGTGATTCACATATCATTACCATAGTCTATTACAACTTTCTATTTAAAAAAAAAAAATGGCTGATGGCAAGGATGCGCAGACACCATTTAGTGTTGGAGATGCTGCAGGGGTAAGCCTGGGGAGGGGCAGGTTTATGAGTATGGTGGAGAGCACGCCGGTTAGGGGTGCTGGTATACTAGGCAGACCTGTACTCGTCCACACGCTTACGCACTGATGAATATTCCCCCGCACCACACATGCGTAGCTTAAGAGATGCTCCAGACATTGCAAGCAGCGTTAGTTCAGTGGGCTGTCCTGCATTTTCATACACTCACACCCAAACAGATGAACATTCTCCACGTCAGCCAGTGTCTAGTTCACATGTGAGTTCTGCAGACCTAGGGAGTCTCATCACACAGTTAGCTCATGAAATAGGAGAGAACATTGCTAGCCAATTACAGAGATCTGTTGGTAGTGCAGATAACCAAACCACTCCTACGCCTAGCCTGAACTTAGGATATGGACAGTCTGATTTGAACATGACAGGAGTAAAGTTAGTCATGAAGACAGATGTCAAAGAGCCGCCGTACTTCAGGGGTGATGGAACAGACAAACACACAGTGCATGAGTGGGAAGAGATTATGAGCGTTTACCTGAATAAGAGGGGTGTACACCCGCAAGAGCACTCCCAGGAGATAATGTCAAGACTAATGGGAAAGGCTAGAGACATTGTTAAAGTTACCCTGCGCAGTATGCCATCGCTGCAGCCAGCTGAGAACTCCAAGCTCGTCTTTGATATTCTGAAACAACATTTCAGTGAGTTAACCTACTCCTCTATGCCTTTAGCAGATTTCTATAACACACTTCCTCTGGCTGGAGAAAGTCCCATGGACTATTGGATACGCTTTGAACAAGGCTGTGGATGTCGCAGATGAGTGTCTGAGAAGGCAGGGGCGAAACATTGAGGACCCCTCTCACGAAGTCACAATGATGCTGGTGAAACACTGTCCCGACCCCGCTCTTACAAGTGTCCTAAAGTGCAAAACAGCTGAAAAGTGGACAGCAAATGAGATTCATGAACACCTCGTTGAACATCAGAGAGAGGCTAGAACAATGTGTCAAGCCAAATCTTATCGGCCAAAGAACATTGGTGCACATGCTCAGGCATTAACCACAGAGACAGTCGCTGCTGAAAACCCAACAGACCTTACTGGTTACCCAAAGGCAATGGGGCTTCCATCCTCTCCTCAGACAGAGAGCATCTGCATGCAGTCTCTCATTGGCTTGCTGGACCGTGTGCTAGAGCAGACGGCACACACAACAGCAGTCGTGCCACCAAGCAGGGGGCCAGCAGCCATTGTTCAGAGTAGATGTAAAGTCTGTCAGTCTGCCGAACATTCAACTACTGCACACTGTAGACAGGCGAACCTCTGTATGGGCTGTTACAAGCCCGGCCACTGGAAGAGAGAATGCCAACAGCGCCGGCCAAAATTAACGCTCAGCCACAGTTAGCGCACACACCACCTAACTCTGAGCAAGTTGGAGCCAGTTTAAACTAGATAGCTCACATACGGAAAGGGGATGTGTGAGCGTTGAAGATTCAACCCTTGAAAAAAGTGAAGAATTGAAGGAAATGTATGTCAATGTCTGTAAAGCAATGTCTGATAATTGCACGGTAATTGTTCAGAATATTCACAGAGTTGAGACGTTCAGTGAGTTATTTCACGCACCGGTGACAGTTAATGGCTGTGCTCAGTTGCAAGGGCTCCTCGATACAGGCTCAATGGCCTGCACGATAAGTGAAGAGGCAGAGCAGAGACTACTATCGGATAGCGTCTTGACCCCACATCAAGAACTCTCACAGCATATCATCCTTGTTGGCTGTGGAGGAGTACAAGTGCGCCCCAAGTGCATGTATGACATGGAACTAAGTCTGTATGGGGTAAAGTGCATGGTCCCAGTTCTGGTGATCACTGGTCAGAAAGACGACATAATAGTAGGCACCAACATGTTGAAACATGTACTGCATCAGCTGAAAACGAGAACAGTTATTGGACACTTATCTCGAGCAACACAAAAGGGTCTCCAGATGGCGAACAGTTTCTAGAAATGATGACCAGTCTCACAAGATGGAGGGGGTGAAGATGTCCCAGGAAAAGTAGGGACAGTGAAGCTAACTCAGGCGGTGACTCTCCTTCCCAAACAAGAGTACCTGCTGTGGGGAAGACTGCCAAGTAATATACCCAAGTCACCTGGGAGTACAGTTATGGTGGAGCCTACAACCTCCAGGTGTGTGCCTCGGGGCATTATGGTGGGGAGAGTGGTAACACCGCTTATGGGGGAGATGGCTGGACTCCCATGAAAGTCACTAATATCTCAGACAAACCACTCACACTGAAAAGGAACAGCAAGCTTGCGGACGTCTCTACTTGTGTTGCAGCTGAAGATCTCACACTGTTCCAGGGTTCCTGTCAGAGTGATGCTGGCTCTGTTGGAGTGACTCATGTGAAACAGGACAACAACGGTGACCTGAAAGACAGACTGCAGAAGTCTGGTCTAGGAAATGTCGACATTGATCATTGTGAAGCTTGAGCCCCTCCACCAAGCTCCAACTTGTGACATTGCTGGAGAAATATCAGGATATATTTTCAAAGCATAATCTTGACTGTGGAGAAGCCAAGGGCTTTGCCCATAGGATCCGCCTCACTGACGACCGTCCCTTCCGTCTTCCATATCGCAGAGTGCCGCCAGCCCACTATCAAAAGCTGCGCCAAGTTCTCACCGAGATGGAGGAACAGGAAATCATACGGAAATCAATGAGTGAATATGCTTCTCCACTCGTGATGGTTTGGAAGAAAAATGGCGACCTCCGGATATGCACAGACTTTCGATGGCTGAATGCAAGAACTATCAAGGATGCTCATCCTTTGCCCCATCAATCGGACTGCTTGGCTGCCCTTGGCGGTAATGCTGTCTTCAGCACCATGGACCTCACGTCTGGATTTTATAACTTGCCCATGCATGAGGAGGACAAAAAGTATACCGCCTTCACAACACCATTAGGCCTGCACGAGTATAACAGAATGCCACAGGGGCTTTGCAACAGTCCAGCGTCCTTCATGAGGATGATGATGAGTATCTTTGGCGATCTTAACTTCAGCAGTCTCTTGTGCTACCTAGATGATCTCTTGATATTTGCCCCCAACGAACAGCAGGCCCTCAGCAGATTAGAGGTTGTTTTCCAGAGGCTACGGGAGCACAATCTAAAGTTGAGTCCAAAAAAATGCCATCTGTTGCGGAGATCTGTGAAGTTTCTCGGACACATCGTTGACAGTGACGGTGTTGCTGTTGACCCAGAGAAGGTCGAGGTCATCACCAAAATGTCAAAGAGGGACTTGATGGAAGATGATGGCTGCACTCCTTCAGTTCGCAGAGTGAAGTCGTTCCTGGGGATGGTATTTTATTACCAACACTACATACCAAATTGCTCCTCCATCGCAAAACCCCTGTTTGCTCTCACAGCTGGCCAGAAACGGAGAGGAAAGGCCGAAGTACAGTCAGAATGCGGAGTCTACAGAAAGCTCAAACCTGCGGATTGGACCCTTGACTGCGATTCCGCTTTCGCCGGCCTTAAGGAGAAGCTCCTGAATTGTGTGGTCCTTAGCCATCCAGACTTTTCTAAGCCCTTGGTTTTGTCCATTGATGCGTCTCTTGATGGCCTTGGGGCAGTTCTGTCCCAGATACCAGAAGGGAGAAACGAAGGCACGCCCGATCGCCTTTGCCAGCAAGACCCTCACTGGCTCACAAAAGAGGTATCCTGCTCACCGACTGGAGTTCTTGGCGCTCAAATGGAGTGTTTGTGAAAAATTCAGCCACTGGTTGAAAGGCCACACTTTTACAGTGTGGACCGACAATAATCCTTTGACCTATATAATGACCAAACCAAAACTTGACGCTTGCGAACAGAGGTGGGTGGCAAAGCTTTCCCCCTACACCTTCAGTATCAAACACATCCTGGGGTAAAGAACATTGTGGCAGATGCCCTGAGTAGAGATCCGTTTGCTAAATCAGTGAGCCAAAGGTTGATCAGTGAGCCCTATGGAAGTCTTTTTGGCCGAGGCGGAGGGAACCAAAGAGGAGAAAGTCCAAGATCTCTTCCGGAGTAAGACCCAGTGTCTCCAGGCACTTGATGCAGGGTGCTGTGTAACTATGGACCCCACTCAAGACAGGCTGGCTGGCAGTCAAGAACCCTCTCATGTGAAATCTGCTTGTGAAGCTCATGTAGAGTGGGAAAGGGGAGCAGAGATAAGAGCAACACAGTTTCTCAATGTTCTTCCCCAGGCGGTGCCCTCAGAACAAGACACACTTCCAGCCCTCTCCATCGGCGAGCTGAGGCACAGCCAGGAAATAGATCCAGTTATCAGGGAAGTCCTGCCACTCATTCAGAGGGGTGAGCCACCACCTAGGCGAGGGAGGAGGAGGTTATCTCTTACGACCCAGACACTGTGCAAGCAGTGGCATCATCTAAAAGTCCAGGACGGAGTCCTTATAGGGTAACCAAAGACCCATTAAGCAGAGAGAAGAGGTATCAGTTTGTGCTGCCTGCTAGCTTGAAGGCCAAAGCTCTCGCTGGTGTGCATGATTTCGCTGGGCATCAAGGGCAGGCTAGAACAGCACACCTCGCCCGACAGCGTTTCTTCTGGCCGCAAATGGGAAGAGACATCAAGGAATATGTGAAATGCTGCCAACGCTGTATCCTTGCAAAGACCCCTGAACCAGCTGCCCGAGCTCCCTTGGAGAGCATTCGCACTCGGCACCCATGGAGCTGGTGTGCATTGATTTTTGGAGTGCTGAGGACTCTAAGCAAAGATCTGTCGATGTGTTAGTCATAACAGACCACTTTACAAAATTGGCTCATGCCTTTCCCTGCGTAAACCAAACTGCAAAGCAAATAGCGAAGAAGTTATGGGATAACGTATTCTGCATCTACGGTTTCCCAGAGCGAATACATTCTGATCAAGGGGCCAATTTTGAAAGCAAACTCATAGCTGAACTCCTCAGCCTCACAGGGATTAAGAAAACACACACAACAGCATATCATCCCATGGGAAATGGGCAAACCGAAAGGTTCAATAGGACACTTGGCAGTATGTTGCGTGCCCTACCCCCTGACAGCTAAGCAACACTGGGCCCAACAGATACAGACTTTGACTTTTGCGTATAATGCCACCACTCATGAAACAACTGGATATCCTCCATTCTATTTGATGTATGGTCGAGTGCCCAGACTCCCAGTAGACATGGTCTTCAAACAAGTCTTGAGGGATCCAGTCGTGGTGAATTATAAGACCTATGCAGAGAAACTGATGGCGAACCTCCATGTGGCTGCCGACATAGCTCAGCAGCATGCGAGGAAAGGACAGCAACATCAAGCTGATGGCTACAACAAGAGAGTTCGTGGAACCCACTTGAACGTTGGCGACCGAGTTTTGTTAGCTAATAAAGCAGAGAGAGGGAAGAGGAAGTTAGCGGATAAGTGGGAAGCCACTATGTATACCATCATAGACCGGAACCCTCAGACTCACGTTTACAAAGTCAGAGACGAAAGTGGGAAAACAAAAGTTGTTCATCGGAATTTGATGTTGGACGTGAGCTTCTTGCCCATGCCAGAACTAAGCGATGAAGAGACGAATGGAGCTGCCTCGGATGTGGCCAGTGAGTTTCAGCCTCCTTCTGTTGATGCTTTGAGTGGCCTAGCAGTAGACGCTTCTGAGGACCGTACATGTTCGTGGTTAAACGCATCCTCTGACTCTGAGTCTATTGGAGAAGCTGATGAGTCTGAGATGGAGAATGAGATGCCCCACTCTCTGTCCAGGAAGTCTGTTCAACTGACACCCACGAGAGCCCAGTCTAAAGAGGTCAGAGGCCAAGGGGAAAATGAATACTCACCTGTGAGAGACTTGTCGGATTCCAGTGACCCCCCTGATTTGCACATGACTGACACTGACTCTGTTGCCCCAATTGATGTTCCTGACTTAGATGAGACAGGGTCTTCGGACGTCAATTCACCTGTTACACTGATTGATAGTCAGATACCCTCCCAAGTACAAGGGTTTGAAAGTCAGGTTGTCAGAACACGTACTGGCAGGGTTGTTAAGGCAGTCGATCGCTTGATAGAGAACATGGTGCAAAAACCACTCACCAAGGGTTTTGTTACAGGAGTCAGAAGGTCACTGTCTTTCCGTTCTTTATTTTAGATACATTTTTGAGATTAAGATATTTTTCTTTATTACCAGTAGTATGACCTGAGTCATGAGATGTTCATAATGGAGGGAAAGTGTTCCAAGATTTCATATGATGTATAAGGCATCATATTCACTAGAAGGGGCAGTAGCCTGATCAACTGCTGTTTTCTTTTAACTTACTTTTGTAAGTAGCTTTATACGCTGTATATGGGAAATGGAGTCCCAGGGCTATCTTGGACCAAGTGGACAAGAGTTTTATTCTATATGTTTTTGGTTATTTTCCACCCTCGAAGTGTGAAGGATTTTGGTGAAATTAAAGAGGGGTGAATGTAACAGGTCAAAGAATTACAGATTTTTGCAACCGTTCATTTTCTATTTTTTATTTTATTTTGTGAGTTGATTTCACCAAAATATTGTATTGTTCAGCATTTCGTGTAGTCTACAGATATTGGGAGAGTTAGTTGTGTAAGTGCGCCCTCTAGAGTTGGTTATATGGGAGGGATGTTGTGCTTTTCTCAGTCTGCATTGTATTCGGCTGGGAGAGGTACGTGTTCACTTCGGGCGTGACATAAACTTGATATACCTGTTAAAACTAAAACGTTTCAGTGCACATAGTAACTTGTATGTATATTATATGATGAGTGTACGTACATTTAATCAAGCTGTGTCGTGAATATAGCCATTTTTGAGAGTTGAGAAATTGCTAACTTAGCTAACCTCGTGTTCTGTTTAGCTGTAAGTTAGCAATCATCATTCTATCCTCTTGTGACGAAGCTCACGTTGTTCTTTTTATGTTAGGCGGATTCTGGTCGAGGGTAGAGTGTTGAACATTTTCTCTCTTGATGTTGAACAGGTATGTATTCCCTATATCAGGTTAAAAATGTGTTCATTTAAAATGTTTTCATGTATTGATTAGTGTTTAATGGCACTGAAAAGCTCAAATGTGAAGGATTACATGTTGCTTCGTGCATATTACTGTATGTATTACCTGTTTGAAAGATGGTTTATGTCATGTTGCACAGTATTAATATAAAGGCTAAAAGCTCAGAGTTTTTGGCAGAGATAACATGAATATGACACATACATAAGATATACACCAGATGCAATGTTTATTTTCCAATGATGTTGTATTTTATTCCTTGTATTTTTGAATGTGATTATACTCAGTCTGCATTGTATTCGGCTGGGAGAGGCGGATTCTGGTCGAGGGTAGAGTGTTGAACATTTTCTCTCTTTGATGTTGAACAGATTGAGAGAGTTGTACACAATAAAGTGCCTTCAAGTACGCCAGTGTCTTGTCTTCAGTGCACCGGAACACAACGCAGTAGTCGGCAACGAGCAGACCGCGCCGGCTACACTGGCAACTGGACCTTTTATTGGAACATCATTATTTTTGTCTTACTGAGATTTACTGTCAGGGCCCAGGTCTGACAGAATCTGTGCAGAAGATCTAGGTGCTGCTGTAGGCCCTCCTTGGTTGGGGACAGAAGCACCAGGTCATCAGCAAACAGTAGACATTTGACTTCAGATTCTGGTAGGGTGAGGCCGGGTACTGCAGACTGTTCTAATGCCCTCGCCAATTAGTTGAAATATATGTTGAAGAGAGCGGGGCGCAAGCTGCATGGGCCCAAATTTTAACAGCACACTTGTGTACATTGATTTTATATTGATGTATGTTTTTCCCCCAACATCACTTTCCATCAATTTATACAGCAGACCCTCAAGCCAAATTGAGTCAAACGATTTTGATAGATTTTTTTAAAATCAACAAAGCATGAGAAGACTTTGCTTTTGTTTTTTGTTTTTTTTGTCAGTTAGTGTGTGCAGGGTGAATACGTGGTCTGTCGTTCGGTAATTTGGTAAAAGCCAATTTGACATTTGCTCAGGAAATGTAGGAGTCTGCTGTTAATGATAACGCAGAGGATTTTCACGAGGTTGCTGTTGAAGCATATCCCACGGTAGTTATTGGGGTCAAATTTCTCTTCACTTTTGTGGATTTTGGGTAATCAGTCCTTGGTTCCAAATATTGTGCAAGATGCTAGAGCTAAGGACGATGTTAAAGAGTTTAAGAATTTTGGTCTGTATATTTTATCATTTCATTTAGGATACCATCAACACCACAGGCCTTTTTGGGTTTGTATTTTGTCCTGTATAGATGTCGGATCTGCTGTATAGGGCCATGAGCAAACAAGAAAACGCTCACCCAGAGGCTCATAGTGTCCGGTGACTTTAATGCAGGAAAACTGAAATCCGTTTTTAGCTCATTTCTACCAGCATGTCACCTGTGCAACTAGAGGCTACTCCACACACAGAGACGCATACACATCACTTCCTCGCACTCAATTTGGGAAATCTGACTCTATACTCCTGATTACAAGCCAAAATTCGAACAGAAAGTACCAATACAGAAGTGGTCCGATTAAGCGGATGCTAAACTACAGGACTGTTTTTCGTTAGCACAGACTGGAATATGTTCTGGGATTCATCCCGATGGCATTGAGGAGTTTACCACATCAGTCACAGGTATTTATGTGTTTAGCATTGAAAGAAAATGAAAATCACTAAATAAACTTGTTGCTGTGAAGTGACTCTTAATCCAATGCCATGACTTCGACTTTCCATCTTACTGTCACAGAAACAGGAAGTGACTATGGGCGCCATTTTCATATAGAAAACCCCCAGATACTCTTTCACAAACTGGCGCCCTATGTGTCCATAGCAATGCAACACACTTGAAGAAGCAGAAAGTAAGATATTCAGAAAATTATTTATAAGGATTTTTTAAAATCTTTTTTTGACAGAGGTTGGGGTTAATTAAGACCCAACCTGTAGTGTTTAGGAGTGTTTTTCTACACCATACTCAGGTCTTTTAATCAATCACATCTCTGTTCTTGTGTCTCATACTCAGGGGTGAAAGTAAGCCTGTATGGGCCCTTACAGAGGCCTGGCTAAATAAATAGATGGGATATGCCATATCAGCAGAGGTGGGACCAAGTCACAAAGTCACATGTTCCAAGTCTCAGGTCAAGTCCCAAGTAGAATGGGTCGAGTCTCGAGTCAAATCGTACATTCTAAGAGCAAGTCAAGTCAAGTCAACTAGGGATATCACGTCACGTTGTCACTTTCTCTGGAGTCCAGACCAAGCAGGATCATACTGTCTACCTGTATGCAGCGGAGGTTGCAGGATGGGATGGAAAGCAATGATCTGTCTGTAGCCTTTTCCTTCCTCACAAATATCATCATTAATTTGTTACATCTTCAAGGTAGTGAGCTGTTACAGCCACCTTTAGACATATATCCAGTACATATACATATAGCCAGTACATATACATATATCCAGTACATATACATATATCAAGTACATATACATATACCCAGTACATATACATATATCCAGTACATATACATATACCCAGTACATATACATATACCCAGTACATATACATATATCCAGTACAGTGGGGGGGGAAGTATTTCGTCAGCCAAAAATTTTGCAAGTTCTCCCACTTAAAAAGATGAGAGAGGCCTGTAATTTTCATCATAGGTACACATCAACTATGACAGACAAAATGAGAAAAAAATTCCAGAAAATCACATTGTAGGATTTTTAATGAATTTATTTGCAAATTATGGTGGAAAATAAGTATTTGGTCACCTACAAACAAACAAGATTTCTGGCTCTCACAGACCTGTAACTTCTTCATTAAGAGGCTCCTCTGTCCTCCACTCGTTACCTGTATTAATGGCACCTGTTTGAACTTGTTATCAGTATAAAAGACACCTGTCCACAACCTCAAACAGGCCAAGACCAAAGAGCTGTCAAAGGACACCAGAAACAAAATTGTAGACCTGCACCAGGCTGGGAAGACTGAATCTGCAATAGGTAAGCAGCTTGGTTTGAAGAAATCAACTGTGGGAGCAATTATTAGGAAATGGAAGACATACAAGACCACTGATAATCTCCCTCGATCTGGGGCTCCACGCAAGATCTCACCCTGTGGGGTCAAAATGATCACAAGAACGGTGAACAAAAATCGCAGAACCACACGGGGGGACCTAGTGAATGACCTGCAGAAAGCTGGGACCAAAGTAACAAAGCTCTTTGGTCTTGGCCATAGTGGAGTTTGGAGTGTGACTGTTTGAGGTTGTGGACAGGTGTCTTTTATACTGATAACAAGTTCAAACAGGTGCCATTAATACAGGTAACGAGTGGAGGACAGAGGAGCCTCTTAAAGAAGAAGTTACAGGTCTGTGAGAGCCAGAAATCTTGCTTGTTTATAGGTGACCAAATACTTATTTTCCACCATAATTTGCAAATAAATTCATAAAAAGTCCTATAATGTGATTTTCTGGATTTTTTCTCAATTTGTCTGTCATAGTTGACGTGTACCTATGATGAAAATTACAGGCCTCTCTCATCTTTTTAAGTGGGAGAACTTGCACAATTAGTGGCTGACTAAACTTTTCCCCCCACTGTACATATAGCGAGTACATATACATATATCCAGTACATATACATATATCCAGTACATATACATATATCCAGTACATATACATATATACATATAGCCAGTAACCACCAATGAGGAAGGACTATATCATTATAATCCACCCAAACTAGGCCTATCTGAAATATGAACATTAACATCAATTAAATCACCAGATAGCCTATTGTTGTGGCAAAGCTGCGTCTGTAGCAGATTGATAAACGGTACTTTACACTGACGCACCATTTTTTGGTTCTGAAGCACCGATTAGATGTTTTTTTAACAAGAATTTGGTGCAATGCCATAGGCCTATGTTAGTGACCAGATCGAATAAGCAAAGATATAATATACAAATGGTAGGCCTATTAAAATATGAAGAAAATACCTTTGTTTTACACTTACAACACCCCACAACCTTCTCACTGCGCAAGCTCACCCGACCTGTTTTGATTTACAGGTTGCTTGTCCAATCAGAGGGCCGAGTGTGCGTTTCACTAGCCAATCCGGTTTTTTTGGGTGCAAGTGCGATACTGGTCTCTGGCTGCACCGAGACTCTGTGCCACAAAATGAGTGACAAACATTACAAAACCTGGCCAGATAATTTCAAGTCATCAGTCTCAAGTTATTTAATTTTCTCTCAAGTCAAGTCATCAAATGTGTGAGTCAAGTCAGACTCGAGTCCAAGTCATGTGACTTGAGTCCACACCTCTGCGTAAAAGGTAAAATACAATCAATAATTAAAACAAAATGCCAACTAAACTGTCTGTTACACCATTACTTATCATTACCGCATGGAAAATGAGCTAATGGACTTGAAACGGGTGGTATTCGCTCCAAAATGCATTGTGGTTGGAGGAGAACACTTTTGCCAAGGCAGAGATGCGTGGCAAGAGCCCGAGACGCTTACGGGCAGCAATGGATGCATCAATACAGGCTACAAGTGTAGGCCTATTTGATCATCGCTGTAATGTTGCTACACTTTCTGGTGTTTTTGTAACAAGATGTTTCTTTCTATTCATCAAATGGCACAGTGCACCATTTGAAAACTGGAATTATTACGAACGTGCGTGAGGAGGAGCCTTTAGTAATCAGATGAAAACAATGTCTGGTTGTGTTTAAGCTACATTTAAAAGCTAACACATTTTTAAAAGTGAAATTACATATTTACTATTAGACCCACAGAGATCCTTTTAATTTAATAGGGATTCTGTAATTCTATGATTAGGCCCATAACTGTAGGTACTGTTGGAGCTAGGAACACAAGCATTTCGCTACACCATGTATGATAACATCTGCTAAATATATGTATGGGGATGGAGTTGTCAACAAAGTAGCATGACAGAAATATGATGCCAAGTTTTTGAACTGATGGCAGTTTCTTAGACAAGATACAGTGCCTATAGAAAGTCTACACCCCCTTGAACTTTTATTTTAAAATGTAGTTGCGCTACAAAGTGGGATTGAAATTAATTTAATTGTAATTTTTTGTCATTGATCTACACAAAATACTCCACAATTTCAAAGTGAAAGGAACATTCTATACATTTGACTAATTAATACATTTAAAAAAAAATATATATATATATAATAATAATAATATGCCATTTAGCATACGCTTTTATCCAAAGCGACTTACAGTCATGCGTGCATACATTTTTGTGTATGGGTGGTCCCGGGATCAAACCCACTACCTTGGCGTTACAAGCGCCGTGCTCTACCAGCTGAGCTACAGAGGACAGTCGTTGCATGATTATTCACCCCAAATTAGTTCAAGCCTAAATTTGTTCAGAAGTAAAATGTGTCTTAACAAATCAATAAGTTACATTGACTCACTCTGTTTGAAATAACAGGGATTGACATGATGTTTGAATGACTAACCCTTCCTCTGTCCCCCATATATAGAACATCTGGAAGCAAGTATTGAATTTCAAGCACAGATTCAACTACGAAGACCAGGGAGCTTTTCGAACACCTCATAAAGAAGGGCAGTGATTGGTAGATCGGTAACAATAACAAATCAGACATTGAATATCTCTTTAAGCATGGTCAAGTTAATAATTATGCTGTGGATGATGTATTAAACCACCCAGACACATCAAAGACACAGTCGTCCTTCTGAACTGAACTGCAGAACAAGAAGCAAACTACTTAAGGATGTCACAATGAGACCATGAGGGAGAAGTTCTGACTAAATGCACATTTGAGAACATTTTAGCGTTCCAGAACGGTCCATTTACTTAGTGATTTTTAAAAAAAAATGACCAATCACAAGTGGGACGATCTAATGGGCGGGCTGCCACTGGTCCAAAATATTTCCAGCATCTGAACAGTGGCCAAAACTATCTCACCGGAGAAAGAATGCGAATGAGCGAAACAGCGCCCCTCTGTCTCAGTATGTGTAGCCCATGTATCTGATGCTGTCTGGCCAGAAAGAGTATTACTTTTTGTCCGGACAGCATCAGATACATGGTCTACACATTCTGAGACAGAGGGGCGCTGTTTTGCTCGCTCGGATGCTTTATCTACACTACCGGTCAAAAGTTTTAGAACACGTACTCATTCAAGGGGTTTTCTTTATTTTTTACTATTTTCTACATTGTAGAATAATAGTGAAAACACAAAACTATGAAATAACACATATGGAATCATGTAGTAACCAAAAGTGTTAAACAAATCAAAATATATTTTATATTTGAGATTCTTCAAATAGCCACCCTTTGCCTTGATGACAGCTTTGCACACTCTTGGCATTCTCTCAACCAGCTTCATGACGTAGTCACCTGGAATGCATTTCAATTAACAGGTGTGCCTTCTTAAAAGTTAATTTGTGGAAATTCTTTCCTTCTTAATGCGTTTGAGCCAATCAGTTGTGAGGTGACAAGATAGGGGGTATACAGAAGATAGCCCTATTTGGTAAAAGACCAAGTCCATATTATGGCAAGAACAGCGCAAATAAGCAAAGAGAAACGACAGTCCATCATTACTTTAAGACATGAACTTTGAAAGTTTCTTAAAGCGCAGTCACAAAAACCATCAAGCACTATGATGAAACTGGCTCTCATAAGGACCGCCACAGGAATGGAAGACCCAGAGTTACCTCTGCTGCAGAGGATAAGTTCATTAGAGTTACCAGCCTCAGAAATTGCAGCCCAAATAAATGCTTCACCGAGTTCAAGTTACAGACACATCTCAACATCAACTGTTCAGAGGGGGACTGTGTGAATCAGGCCTTCATGGTCGAATTGCTGCAAGGAAACCACTACTAATGGACACCAATAAGAAGAAGAGACTTGCTTGGGCCAAGAAACACGAGCAATGGACATTAGACCGGTGGAAATTTGTCCTTTGGTCTGGAGTCCAAATTTGAGATTTTTGGTTCCAACTGCCGTGTCTTTGTGAGACACGGTGTGGGTGAACGGATTATCTCTGAATGTGTATTTCCCACCGTAAAGCATGGAGGAGGAGGTGTTATGGTGTGGGGGCGCTTTGCTGGTTACATTGTCTGTGATTTATTTAGAATTCAAGGCACACTTAACCAGCATGGCTACCACAGCATTCTGCAGCGATATGCCATCCCATCTGGTTTGGGCTTAATGGGACTATCATTTGTTTTTCAACAGGACAATGACCCAACACACCTCCAGGCTGTGTAAGGGCTATTTTACCAAGAAGGAGAGTGATGGAGTGCTGCATCAGATGACCTGGCCTCCACAATCCCCCGACCTCAACCAAATTGAGATGGTTTGGGATGAGTCGGACCGCAGAGTGAAGGAAAAGCAGCCAACAAGTGTTCAGCATATGTGGGAACTCCTTCAAGACTGTTGGAAAAGAGTGTGCAAAGCTGTCATCAAGGCAAAGGGTGGCTATTTGAAGAATCTCAAATCTCATTTTTGGGGGGATTTGTTTAACACTTTTTTGGTTACTACATGATTCCATATGTGTTATTTCATAGTTTTGATGTCTTTACTATTATTCTAAAATGTTGAAAATATTAAAAAATAAAGAAAAACCCTTGAATGAGTAGGTGTTCTAAAACTTTTGACCGGTAGTGTAAGATTGATTTTCTGTTTGGCGCGCCTGATAAATATTGGACGTGCAAGGAGGTATGGTAGGGGGCGGGCCAGGCCCCCTAAGGCCCGCCCATAACGCCAGCTCTGCCTTTTATGACACCTGTGGTGCATATGTACAGTAATGGCGGAACAATATTAAAGTTTGTTTAACTGGGATTCATGGTAATCTCTGCTGAAACCAACAAAGTAATACAGAAAGTCCTGGAAGACCGGGAAGAAATGAAATCTACTTTCACACCTGTTCATAACGAAATCAGAGATGAAGCGCCCTCTACAGATCAGATGACAGAAACACACTCACAGACGCACCACGACAGATAAACTGTCCCGGGAGTCCACTCCCTAATCACGTTCACATCACTACACATCCAAATTGGAGGGAGAGCAACAGTCGATCTCCCACTCGAGGACGCTCTCCCTCCATCTCAGACTGTGTGTCAAGTGACACAACACGACTACATGGGAGAATCTCAATTGGATACTCCTTGCGTCCTCGCTCCTCATCTCCCTTCTCAAAACCCATTGGAGGAGAAGGTCAGAGGGGCGGGACTTCCCAATGGCTCCTGGCATAGGAGTGTACCTCTTCACTCAGTACTACCAAACACTGAATCCTAGCAATTATGGGTGACATCCTGGTGCAAAATCGTTCACAGCTTTCACAATTTTTGCTGTGAAGTGACTTCATGCAATGTCATGACTTTGACTTTCGATTTTACTGCTGCAGAAACAGGAAGTGACTATGGGCACCATTTTTCGTGGTGCGAAAGAGCACAGATCTGTGGCAAAAAAATGATACGTTTTTAATTGATTATTTTTTGCTATTTTATACCACAGAAATGGTGTCCCATGTGTGAATAAAAATGCAACACACTTGAAGAAGGAGGAAGCATGGCTATTAATAAGGAAATAATACATTTGTCAAAAAAAGTTTAGGGGGTTAGTTAATTGGTTGAATTTTAAATGAGGCCTATTGTTTCTGTCCTCCTTTCTCACTCATCCCTCTCTCCTTCACCACTTTCTCCTCCTCTCTCTTTTCCTCCTTGTCCGCTATAGGCCTCATCTGGTGATGAAATCATTGAGTCACTTGACTTCCTCTTTTATCAAATCATCTGAACATGTTATTAAACTGAACTGTTTATTGAAGTAAGATTCTTACCCTTCTGGTGAAGTTAGATTTTGTCATAGAGTTGTGGTTTCAGTTGTACTTCCTCTCTCTGCCGTATTGTTACTGAGAGAACAGGAAGTAGCTACGGGACTGTGTCAGCAACACATTTGTAAAAAAGGAAAAGCACAACTGGCTGGGTTAGTGCAAAAGACAAAGAAGGAGAGAGAGAGAGAGAGAGGCAGAGACAGAGACAGAGTGAAAGAGAGAGAAAGACAGAGGCAGAAAGTGAAAGAGCGAAAGAGAGAGAGAAGGTGAAAGAGAGAGAGAGAGAGAGAGAGAGAGAGAGAGAGAGAGAGAGAGAGAGAGATATGAAAGAGAGAGAGACCTAATAGGCTTCTGACATATTTGTTAAATCATCATAACTACAACAGCATCATCATCATCACCCTCATCATCATCATCATCATCATCCAGAAGGTTATGTTTTATTATGATGATTAACATAAATTATATACACGTAACAGATATACATAACAATCCCCAGTGTAAAGCATTGAGGTGACCTACAGAAGCAGTCTTCTGTTCTGGCACCTTCACGCCACAGCACTATGGACAGTAATTAGTGCCAATATTATCCAACCATTGTTATTAGCAACATTTCATATTATACAGACATTGCTAATTCCTAGATATCATCAGTTCATATTATTCAGCGATTGCCAATCCATAGGTAGCATCAATTAGCATTCAGTTCATATTAGCCACCTATTGCTAATTGTTAGTTAGCATAAATTAGCATCAGTTCATATTATCCAGTCACTGCTAATCAATAGTTAGCATGAATTAGCATCAGTTCATATTCATATTATCATATTATCATATCATATTATCCAGTCTGGTGGTCCTCTGTAGCTCAGCTGGTAGAGCACGGCTCTTGTAACGCCAAGATAGTGGGTTCGATCCCCGGGACCACCCATACACAAAAATGTATGCACGCATGACTGTAAGTCGCTTTGGATAAAAGCGTCTGCTAAATGGCATATTATTATTATTATTATTATTATCACTAGTTAGCATCAATTAGCATCAGTTCATATAATCCAGTCATTGCTAATCGCTAGTTAGCATCAATTAGTATCAGTTAACATTAGTAAACCATTGCCACTGAACAAAAATATAAACGCAACATGCAAAGCTTTGGTCCCATGTTTAATGAGCTGAAATAAAATATCCCAGAAATGTTCCATACGCACAAAAAGATTATTTCTCTAACATTCTGTGCACACATTTGTTTACATCCCTGTTAGTGAGTATTTCTCCATCGCCAAGATAATCCATCCACCAGACAGGTGTGGCATATCAAAAAGCTGATTAAACAGCATGACTATTACACAGCTGCACCTTGTGCTGGG
Organism: Coregonus clupeaformis; assembly: GCF_020615455.1. Classification (NCBI taxonomy): domain Eukaryota; kingdom Metazoa; phylum Chordata; class Actinopteri; order Salmoniformes; family Salmonidae; genus Coregonus; species Coregonus clupeaformis. Next base: position 4,674,228 of record NC_059209.1, read on the forward strand.
GACAATAAAAGGCCACTCTAAAATGTGCAGTTTTGTCACACAACACAATTCCACAGATGTCTCAAGTTTTTGAGGGAGCGTGCAATTGACATGCTGACTGCAGGAATGTCCACCAGAGCTGTTGCCAGAGAATTGAATGTTCATTTTTCTACCATAAGCCTCCTATTTTTATTTTAATTTTATTTTTACATCATTTTAGAGAATTTGGCAGTACATCCAACCAGCCTCACAACCACAGACCATGTGTATGGTATCATGTGGACGAGCTGTTTGCTGATGTCAACGTTGTGAACAGAGTTCCCATGGTGACGGTGGGTTATGGTATGGGCAGGCATAAGCTATGGACAACGAACACAATTGCATTTTATCGATGGCAATTTGAATGTCCACAAATACAGTTACAAAAACCTGACGCCCATTGTGAGGCCCATTTAAAAAAAAGGTATCTGTGACCAACAGATGCATATCTGTATTCCCAGTCATGTGAAATCCATAGATTAGGGCATAATGAATGTATTAAAATTTACTGATTTCCTCATATGAACTGTAAAATCTTTGAAATTATTGCATGTTGCGTTTATATTTTTGTTCAGTATAATTAGCATCAGTTAATATTATTCAACCATTGCTAATCACTATTTAGCATTCAGTTCATATTAACCGGTCATTACTAATCGCTAGTTAGCATTCGTTCATATTAGCCAGTCATTGCTATTCACTACACTTAGAAAAAAAGGTGCTATCTAGAACCTAAAAGGGTTCTTTGGCTGTACCCATAGGAGAACCCTTTGAAGAACTATATTTGGCTCCAGGTAGAACTCTTTTGATTCCAGGTAGAACCCTTTTCACAGAGGGTTCTACATGGAACCCAAAAGGGTTCTCCTATGGGGACAGCTGAAGAACACGTTTGGAAGACTTTTTTCTAAAAGTGTAGTTAGCAACTGTTCATATTATACAGTCATTGCTGCTTGCAAGTTAGCATCAATTAGCATTATTTTCCATTTATTCAACCACTGCTAATCGCTAGTTAGCAACCAATAGCATCCAGTTCATATTATTCAGCCATTGCTAATCTGTACTTAGCATCAGTTCAAATTAGCCGGTCATTGCTAATCGCTAGTTAGAATCAGTTCATATTATTTAGTCAATACTAATCGCTAGTTAGCATCAGCATTAGCATCAGTGTTTTGAGGCCTAGTGAAAAGCTCTCCATCACTACAACCCATTATGACACAGCAGATCCCTACATAGTGCACTACTTTTGACCAGAGCCTTTTAGGCCCTTCTCATAAGCAGTGCACTATGAAGGGAATAGGGTTCCATTTGGGACGCAGGCATTGTCTTGGCAGCATCAGCAATCCAGTCATTAACAAAAGCCACAATCAACCAATCAAGAGGTCTGTCTTGACAGAACCAACCAATCATTGGAGAGGATTCAGATGAGTGGAGTTCCACCTTCTCTTCTCATCCTTCCTCTCCCCTTTTCACCTCATCCCCCTTTTTCTCCTCCTCCTCCTCCTCCTCCTCCTCCTCCTCCTCCTCCTCCTCCTCCTCTCCTCCACCACCCCCCCACCCCCACCACCTCTTCTTCTTCTTCTTCTTCTCCACCTTGTATTTGAGGCGGCGTATCGGGTCGGTGACGCTCCGCATCTTGTTGTCATCAAACTCCTCGTTCAACATGAAGTTCCTATCGATAAGCTCAGCCGATTCCTGTCAGACACACACACACATGTTACATACATACACACTGTACATATAACTGACAAAATAAATGAAACACTTGAGTAGATGAGGGATGCAAAGTATATTGAAAGCAGGTGTGGTTCCTGAGTTAATTAAGCAATTAACCATCATGCTTAGGACAACATGATCTCACAGTCTCACGTCAGAATTAGACGTTCATCCATGTTTCTCCAACAAGTGTTCTTCTCTTTATCATTACAATGTTAAATTTAGGCATCAACTGCGAATTCTTAAGGTTAGGCATCAACTGCTAATTCTTAAGGTTAGGCATTAACTCCGAATGGTTACGGTAAGGGTTAAGGTTTGGGATAGGCTTAAAACAAAAAATATCCAAAACGACTTTCTATCGCTGGATTCGAACATGCAACCTTTGCAACCGGAGGTAGATGCTTAGCCTACTTGAAAGTAACAGTGCTCACTGTTGCCCCTAGTGGCCGGTTTCCACGTCATCTCCCGATGTCCTCAGACATGGATGGACGTCGAATACTGACTTGTATCACGGGTGACCTGGCTGGTTTAGGGTCATGTATAAAAATGCCCAGTTGCCCATTATTTTGGCTACCATGGCTAAAATAAGTTCTCAGTGACTTTGATAGAGGGGTCTCAAAGGAGCACAGGGGGTTTAGAAGTGTGTGTGTGTCTCAGTCACCAGATCTCAACCCAACCGCCATCAAACCATCAACAAAACACCAAATGATGGAATATCTCGTGGAAGAATGGTGTCGCAAAATAGTGTTCGACACTTATAGAATCTATGCCAAGGTGCAGTGAAGCTGTTCAGGCTCATGGTGGCGCTACGCCCCAGTAAGACACTTTATGTTGGTGTTTCCTTTATTTTGGCAGGTAGCTGTACATATATAGAAACATACACTACTGTTCAAAAGTTTGGGGTCACTTAGAAATATCCTTGTTTTCGAAAGAAAAGCAATTTTTTTTGTCCATTAAAATAACATCAAATTGATCAGAAATACAGTGTAGACATTGTTAATGTTGTAAATGGCTATTGTAGCTGGAACCGGCTGATTTTTTATGGAATATCTACATAGGCGTACAGAGGCCCATTATCAGCAACCATCAGTCCTGTGTTCCAATGGCACTTTGTGTTTATCATTTTAAAAGGCTAATTGATCATCAGAAAACCCCTTTTGCAATTATGTTAGCACAGCTGAAAACTGTTGTGCTGATTAAAGAAGCAATAAAATTGGCCTTCTTGAGCATCAGCAATTGTGGGTTCGATTACATTTACATTTTAGTCATTTAGCAGACGCTCTTATCCAGAGCGACTTACAATTAGTGAGTGCATACATTATTTTTTTAATTTTTCATACTGGCCCACTTAGACCACTGCGCCACTCGGGAGGTTACAGAATCATAATGGCCAGAAACAAATAACTTTCTTCTGAAACTCGTCAGTCTATTCTTGTTCTGAGAAATGGAAGCTATTCCATGCGAGAAATTGCCAAGAAACTGAAGATCTCGTACAACGCTGTGTACTACCTTTACAGAACAGCGCAAACTGGCTCTAACCAGAATAGAAAGAGGAGTGGGAGGCCCGGTGCACAACTGAGCAAGAGGACAAATACATTAGAGTGTGTAGTTTGAGAAACAGAAGCCTCACAGGTCCTCAACTGGCAGCCTAATTAAATAGTACCCGCAAAACACCAGTCTCAACGTCAACAGTGAAGAGGCGACTCCGGGAGGCTGACCTTCTAGGCAGAGTTGCAAAGAAAAAGCCATATCTCAGACTGGCCAATAAAAATAAAAGATTAAGATGGGCAAATGAACACAGACGCTGGACAGAGGAATATTGGAAAAAAGTGTTATGGACAGACAAATCGAAGTTTGAGGTGTTCGGATCACAAAGAAGAACATTTGTGAGACGCAGACCAAATGAAAGATGCTGGAGGAGTGCTTGATGCCATCGGTCAAGCATGGTGGAGGCAATGTGATGGTCTGGGGGTGCTTTGGTGGTGGTAAAGTGGGAGATTTGTTAGGATAAAATGGATCTTGAAGAAGATATCACTCCATTTTGCATCGCCATGCCATACCCTGTGGATGGTGCTTGATTGGAGCCAATTTCCTCCTACAACAGGACAATGACACAAAGCACAGCTCCAAACGATGCAATAACTATTTAGGGAAGAAGCAGTCAGCTGGTATTCTGTCTATAATGGAGTGGCCAGCACAGTCACCGGATCTCAACCCTATTGAGCTGTTGTGGGAGCAGCTTGACCGTATGGTATGTAAGAAGTGCCCATCAAGCCAATCCAACTTGTGGGAGGTGCTTCAGGAAGCATGGGGTGAAATCTCTTCAGATTACCTCAACAAATTGACAACTGGAATGCCAAAGGTCTGCAAGGCTGTAATTGCTGCAAATGGAGGATTCTTTGACGAAAGCAAAGTTTGAAGGACACAATTATTATTTCAATTAAAAATCATTATTTCTAACCTTGTCAATGACCACATGTCCTATTCATTTTGCTATATTTCCTATTCAAACTCATTTCATGTATGTTTTCATGGAAAACAAGGACATTTCTAAGTGACCCCAACCTTTGAACGGTAGTGTATACATACAAAGATATTGTTACACACACATTATATACATTAACACACACACAGTATACACCCACACACACACCCACACACACAGTATACACACACACACACACACAGTATACACCCACACACACACCCACACACACAGTATACACACACACACACACACACCCACACACACACAGTATACACA
>NC_059209.1:4681222-4753722 GCF_020615455.1 Coregonus clupeaformis
CTTTCTTCATCTCTCCTTATCTCGTCTGTTCCTTTGTTGTTTCCCTCCCTCTCTCTCGCCCCCTCTCCCTCACTCCCCCTCTCCCCTCACTATCCCTCTCTTCCTCACTCCCCCCTCCCCTCACTATCCCTCTCTTCCTCACTCCCCCTCTCCCCTCACTATCCCTCTCTTCCCTCACTCCCCCTCCCCTCACTCCCCCCTCACTCCCCCTTTCCCTGTCTCGCCCTCTCTCCCTCACTCTCACTCTCCCCCTCACTCAGTCTTTCTTTCTGTTATTCCATGATTCTTTATCTTGTCTTCACAGTGTTTTCCCTCCCTCTCTCTCTTTATCTCTCTGTCCCTGTGTCTGTCTCCCTGTCGCCTCCTCTCTCCTCCCCCTAGAGTGGGAGAACAGCCGGGTGAGAACAGTGGGGTGAGTCAGACACTGAGAATATTACCTGTGTGGGAGACAGAGAGAGAGAGAGAGAGAGAGAGAGAGAGAGAGAGAGAGAGAGAGAGAGAGAGAGAGAGAGAGAGAGAGAGAGAGAGAGAGAGGGATAGATGGACAGAGAGAAAGAGAGAGACAGAGAGAGGTTAGTCAGCTAAACCCCAGCGGATCAATTACACTAATCACATTATATCAGGAGAGGGGGAGAGAGAGAGAGAGAGAGAGAGAGAGTGAGTGATGGGTGGTGGTGCTTTGTCCAGACTGTGTGTGTGCGTGCGTGCATGGTCCTCTGTAGCTCAGCTGGTAGAGCACAGCGCTTGTAACGCCAAGGTAGTGGGTTCGATCCCCGGGACCACCCATACACAAAAATGTATGCACGCATGACTGTAAGTCGCTTTGGATAAAAGCGTCTGCTAAATGGCATATTATTATTATTATTATCATGCATGCTGTCTGTCTGTGTTGTTAAGTGATTACAATGAAGTGTGTTAATGTTAATCCATTAAGAAACACAGGCTGAAAATACCTGCACACTAATCTCAAATAGAGAGAGGAGAGAGAGAGAGAGAGAGAGAGAGAGAGAGAGAGAGAGAGAGAGAGAGAGGAGAGAGAGAGGGATCCACCCTTCCCTTGGCTTGCTCTTGGACTCAAAAGAGGACGCCCCCTGTAGGCCCTGCAGGGGAAGGCAACTAGATTCAACTGCGAGACGATTTTTGCAATACAGACTCAAAAGAGATGAAGCGCCTCCATGTGGTGTGATATGGGATTGCAGAGCGAATAGTGTGCAAAGCTGTCATCAAGGCAAAGGGTGGCTATTTGAAGAATTTCAAATATAAAATATATTTTGATTTGTTTAAAACTTTTTTGGGTTACTACATGATTCCATAAGTGTTATTTCATAGTTTTGATGTCTTCACTATTATTCTACAATGTAGAAAATAGTACAAAATAAAGAAAAACCCTTGAATGAGTAGGTGTTCTAAAACTTTTGACCGGTAGTATGTATATATACGTACATTGTGTAGTGTACATTGCTTGCTTACTTGCTCTCTCTGTCTCACACACAAACTATCACACACACACACATACACACACACACACTCTCTTCCCTGTGTTCCTAGACTGTAGGAGGGTTGGCAAGGTGAGCTGCAGCAGAGACTCCAGAACCAACTGGGTCCGAACCGTCCTCAGCTCCAGATCCAGTTTCTATGTGCGTGTGCATGTGTGCGTGTGCATGTGCGTGTGCGTGTGCGTGCGAAAGACAGAGAGTTTCAATGTTAATGTTAATGTACACTTTAGAGGAAGTTAAACACAGACACACACACACACACACACATCTTGCCCACTCTGTCTCGGACCCTACATAGGACACCAGTCAGTTCTGCTTGGTCGAGAGAAAAACAGATATGACGAGAAACAAGCCTCCGGAACATCAATGCTGAACTGTCAATCACCTGAGATAGATAGAGAGAGAGAGAGAGAGAGAGAAGGAGAGAGAGAGAGAGAGAGAGAGAGAGAGAGAGAGAGAGAGAGAAATAAGGGGGGAGAGAGAGAGAGAGAGAGAGAGAGAGAGAAATAAGGGGGAGAGAGAGAGAGAGAGAGAGAGAGAGAGAGAGAGAGAGAGAGAGAGAGCGGGAGCGGGAGCAATAGTGAGAGAGGAGATTAGAACGGAGGAATATAATGGGAGTAAGCGTTTGTGTCTATACCAATGTCCTCTCTCGGTCTCGGTCTCGGCTCGGTCTTTGTCTTTGTCTCTGTCTCTGTCTCTGTCTCTGTCTCTGTCTCTGTCTCTGTCTCTGTCCCGTCCCGTCCTGTCTTGTCCTGTCCTGCAGGTGTGTGTATACTCTGTACCCTGTAGAGAGCACTCTGACCTCCAGCGGTCTCCAGGAACCTCCATGGACCCCTCAGCTATCCTCCAGCCATGCCCGCCTTGCAGGCCCCATCTCCAACCTCCTGAGGTACTGCCACACCCTGGCTGAGCCCAGGGCTAGGCTGCACAAAGGCCTTAGCAGCTAGAGCACAGACACACACACACACACACACACACACAAAATAGTTCAACCATAAAACCAAAAATAGCTCCATGTCACCTTCTCTCTGTCTCTCTGTCACCTTCTCTCCCTGTCTCTCTGTCTCTCTGTCACCTTCTCTCCCTGTCTCTTTCACCTTCTCTCCCTGTCTCTCTGTCACCTTCTCTCCCTGTCTCTCTGTCTCTCTGTCACCTTCTCTCCCTGTCTCTCTGTCACCTTCTCTCTCTGTCTCTCTGTCACCTTCTCTCCCTGTCTCTCTGTCACCTTCTCTCCCTGTCTCTGTCACCTTCTCTCCCTGTCTCTCTGTCACCTTCTCTCCCTGTCTCTCTGTCACCTTCTCTCCCTGTCTCTGTCACCTTCTCTCCCTGTCTCTCTGTCACCTTCTCTCCCTGTCTCCCTGTCTCTCTGCCACCTTCTCTCCCTGTCTCTCTGTCTCTCTGTCACCTTCTCTCCCTGTCTCTCTGTCACCTTCTCTCTCTGTCTCTCTGCCACCTTCTCTCCCTGTCTCTCTGTCTCTCTGTCACCTTCTCTCCCTGTCTCTCTGTCACCTTCTCTCCCTGTCTCTCTGTCACCTTCCCTCACTGTCTCTCTGTCTCTCTGTCACCTTCTCTCTCTGTCTCCCTGTCTCTCTGTCACCTTCCATCCCTGTCTCTCTGTCTCTCTGTCACCTTCCCTCCCTGTCTCTCTGTCTCTCTGTCACCTTCTCTCCCTGTCTCTCTGTCACCTTCTCTCCATGTCTCTCTTTCACCTTCTCTCTCTGTCTCTCTGTCACCTTCTCTCCCTGTCTCTCTGTCTCTCTGTCACCTTCTCTCTCTGTCTCTCTGTCACCTTCTCTCCCTGTCTCTCTGTCTCTCTGTCACCATCTCTCCCTGTCTCTCTGTCACCTCTCTCCATGTCTCTCTGTCACCTTCTCTCCCTGTCTCTCTGTCACCTTCTCTCTCTGTCTCTCTGTCACCTTCTCTCCCTGTCTCTCTGTCACCTTCTCTCCATGTCTCTCTTTCACCTTCTCTCTCTGTCTCTCTGTCACCTTCTCTCCCTGTCTCTCTGTCTCTCTGTCACCTTCTCTCTCTGTCTCTCTGTCACCTTCTCTCCCTGTCTCTCTGTCTCTCTGTCACCATCTCTCCCTGTCTCTCTGTCACCTCTCTCCATGTCTCTCTGTCACCTTCTCTCCCTGTCTCTCTGTCACCTTCTCTCCCTGTCTCTCTGTCACCTTCTCTCCCTGTCTCTCTGTCACCTTCTCTCCCTGTCTCTCTGTCACCTTCCTCCCTGTCTCTCTGTCACCTTCTCTCTCTGTCTCCCTGTCTCTCTGTCACCTTCCCTCCCTGTCTCTCTGTCTCTCTGTCACCTTCTCTCCCTGTCTCTCTGTCACCTTCCCTCCCTGTCTCTCTGTCTCTCTGTCACCTTCTCTCTCTGTCTCTCTGTCACCTTCTCTCTCTGTCTCTCTGTCACCTTCTCTCCCTGTCTCTCTGTCTCTCTGTCACCTTCTCTCCCTGTCTCTCTGTCACCTTCTCTCCCTGTCTCTCTGTCTCTCTGTCACCTTCTCTCCCTCTCTCTGTCACCTTCTCTCCCTGTCTCTCTGTCTCTCTGTCACCTTCTCTCTCTGTCTCTCTGTCTCCTTCTCTCCCTGTCTCCCTGTCTCTCTGTCACCTTCTCTCTCTGTCTCTCTGTCACCTTCTCTCCCTGTCTCTGTGTCTCTCTGTCACCTTCCCTCCCTGTCTCTCTGTCTCTCTGTCACCTTCTCTCCCTGTCTCTCTGTCACCTTCTCTCCCTGTCTCTCTGTCACCTTCTCTCCCTGTCTCTGTGTCTCTCTGTCACCTTCTCTCCCTCTCTCTCTGTCTCTCTGTCACCTTCTCTCTCTGTCTCTCTGTCACCTTCCCTCCCTGTCTCTCTGTCTCTCTGTCACCTTCTCTCCCTGTCTCTCTGTCACCTTCTCTCTCTGTACCTCTGTCACCTTCTCTCTCTGTCTCTCTGTCACCTTCTCTCTCTGTCTCTCTGTCAGACATGGCTCATTTAACTCATTAGTATTCTACCATATTGACTGTAAACACTCAGCCTGTATCTCAAATGGCCTGTCTCTTCCTTATATAGTGCACTACTTTTGACCAAGGTGTACAGGGCTCTGGTAAAAAGTAGTGAACTCTATAGGGAATAGGTTGCCATTTGGGGGGTAGACAGAGCATCCTTCGTACAACAACAGCCTCCAGCAACACACTGTTAACTACACACTGCTATTTCTGTCCTGCTCTTGACACACACACACACACACACACACACATTCATCCATAACATGTTCCTACCGTGCAAGTAGGTACTGTGTACTGTATGTTCGAAAGCACGTATCACTTTCCAAATGTCATAGCTCTAAGGTGCATCCCAAATGGCACCCTGTTCCCTTTATAGTGCCCTAATTCAGACCAGGGCCCATAGGGATGCCGGCACTAATCCTTGTTTTGACTGGCTAACATCCTCAGCTAGTAAACTGTATGATGTGTGAGGTAGGAACAGACCTGGGTTCAAATAGTATTCAAAATCACTTCAAACACGTCACCTGGGCTTGGTTGAGCTTGTCTGGTGCAGCGCAACCAATGAACCAGTTCCCCAAAGTGCAGACCCACTAAACCAGGCAGGCTAGGGGAAAATGTCAATCATTTATTTTTTAAAAGATTTAGAATAGAGTTTGAACCCAGGTGTAAATAGGAGACAAGGGTTTTAATGGGTATAATGGTTATTGATTTACTGTTGGCTCTCTTTAAACATAGAAGCTACAGTCAAACTAAGTTAACAGTCGGATAGCGACAGGTTTGGACTTTTATTTTGACTTGATACTTTGAGTTGAACATTTCTCAATACACTCTTTATAGTGCAATCTATGGACATATAAACCCCCTTATTTCCATACACAGTATATTCTGATTGGTCAGACAGACGACTACTGTAAGGTGATGGATGATCTGGTGACTGAGTTTTGCATCCCAAATGGCACCCTATTCCCTATATAGTGCACTACCCTATGGGTCCTGGTCAAAAGTAGTACACTGCATAGGGAATAGGGTGCCATTTGGGACGAAACCTACAGTGAGTTTTGCTCAGCTCAGATCACAGCCCTGCCACTGTATCTGGTTGATGTACATTTGGGTCATGCAAACTGTACATTGAGTCCAGCCACTGACATATGGTACACACACACACACACACACACAGAAACATACTCACACACACTCACACTGGCAGACAAAGGCACTATCAGACACAGACAAACAAACACACACACACACATACACACACACATACACACACACACACACACACTGGCAGACAGACACACACAGAAACATACTCACACACACTCACACTGGCAGACAAAGGCACTATCAGACACAGACAAACAAACACACACACACACATACACACACACACACACACACTGGCAGACAGACACACACAGAAACATACTCACACACACTCACACTGGCAGACACAGGCACTATCAGACACAGACAAACAAACACACACACACACACATACACACACACACACACACACACACACACACACACACACACACACACACATACAGACACACTAAAACTTGATTTCCAATGTCTCCACCCCCTGGTATCTTTGAACTTGTTTTTCTACGTGTCTGCCCAACCACACCCTGTTATCACAAGCCCTACCCACAAGCCAGCAATGAGGAAATACCCTGTTATCACAAGCCCTGCCCACAAGCCAGCAATGAGGAAATACCCTGTTATCATAAGCCCTGCCCACAAGCCAGCAATGAGGAAATACCTTTGCAGCCCTCTTTGAAACAATATCTATCGTCTCTCATGCCCACAATTCAGACAGACACAACTTCTGGGAAGGAAAGAGTTGATTTGAGTACATTTTGTGTTGCTTTTGTTGCTCAGGGGTTTCTGTGGTTTGATCGTCAGGGAAAGTCAATATTCTGGGGGTATTTTAAGTTTCATTTCTGTGAAAAGTGAGAGAGTGTATTGTTCGACGGAGTTGCTCTGACGCGGACTTTGACACACACACACACACTCCGGCACACAGCTTTGAAACAGCCATGGCAACCAGCAGTCTCTCTCCCCTAGAAGAGGACCTGTCCTGTCCTGTGTGCCATGGCAACCAGCAGTCTCTCTCCCCTAGAAGAGGACCTGTCCTGTCCTGTGTGCCATGGCAACCAGCAGTCTCTCTCCCCTAGAAGAGGACCTGTCCTGTCCTGTGTGCCATGGCAACCAGCAGTCTCTCTCCCCTAGAAGAGGACCTGTCCTGTCCTGTGTTCCATGGCAACCAGCAGTCTCTCTCCCCTAGAAGAGGACCTGTCCTGTCCTGTGTGCCATGGCAACCAGCAGTCTCTCTCCCCTAGAAGAGGACCTGTCCTGTCCTGTGTGCCATGGCAACCAGCAGTCTCTCTCCCCTAGAAGAGGACCTGTCCTGTCCTGTGTGCCATGGCAACCAGCAGTCTCTCTCCCCTAGAAGAGGACCTGTCCTGTCCTGTGTGCCATGGCAACCAGCAGTCTCTCTCCCCTAGAAGAGGACCTGTCCTGTCCTGTGTGCCATGGCAACCAGCAGTCTCTCTCCCCTAGTAGAGGACCTGTCCTGTCCTGTGTGCCATGGCAACCAGCAGTCTCTCTCCCCTAGAAGAGGACCTGTCCTGTCCTGTGTGCCATGGCAACAAGCAGTCTCTCTCCCCTAGAAGAGGACCTGTCCTGTCCTGTGTGCCATGGCAACCAGCAGTCTCTCTCCCCTAGAAGAGGACCTGTCCTGTCCTGTGTGCTGTACTATCTTCAGGGACCCTGTCCTCCTCTCCTGCAGCCACAGCTTCTGGAAGACCTGCCTGGAGGAGACCTGGAGGTCAGGGGGGAGCCAGGACTGCCCCGTCTGCAGACGGAGGTCCTCCAAGGTAATAGCTAATACTGTCATGTAAACACCATTTATTTTGCCTTTGAATTCTCATCATATCGTTTTGGTATTTTTCTTATGTGCAAATAAATAAATACATTAAATAAATAAAGGTGCATACATGTGCCATCTTATCCTTCACCGTAGATGATTTTTTATTAGTACTTAACTATCTGCTTTTGATATTATAAGATATTTGTCAAGGGCTGAGGTGTATGGAGTGTGGAAGTCAGGCGCAGGACACCGAAGTTTAGTCCAACAAAGTTTACTGTGAAAACCACTGGGCAAAAATACAGTAAACGGCCTCAACAACAAAACCGAGGCGAGCAATACGCAAACCATGCGTATAACAAATAAACAAGAAAACAAATACAAAACACGCAGCACTACGGACAGGCGGAAAACAACACACAACCTAACCAATACAACACAGGCAACTTATAGGAACACGTAATCAGACACAAACGGACATAGGTGTGACAGACAGACAAAAGCAATCACACATAGAAACATTCAACGGTGGCAGCTAGTACTCCGGGGACGACAACGCCGAAGCCTGCCCGAACCAGGAGGAGGAGCAGCCTCGGCAGAATCCGTGACAGTACCCCCCTTGACGCGCGGCTCCAGCCGTGCGCCGACCCCGGCCTCGGGGACGGCCAGGAGGACGCGGACCCGGGCGCGTGGGTTGCCCACGGTGGAACTCCGTCAGGAGGGATGGATCTAGGATGTCCCTCCTAGGCACCCAGCACCGTTCCTCCGGACCGTACCCCTCCCACTCCACGAGATACTGGAGACCACCCATCCGGCGCCTCGAGTCCAAGATGGTCCGGACTCTGTACGCCGGGACCCCCTCGATGTCCAAAGGGGGCGGAGGGGTCTCTCCTATCTCATGTTCTTGGAGTGGGCCAGCTACCACCGGCCTGAGAAGAGACACATGGAACGAGGGGTTAATATTATTGTACTCAATAGGCAATTGTAACCTGTAACACACCTCGTTCAATCTTCTCAGGACTTTAAAGGGCCCCACAAACCGCCGACCCAGCTTCCGGCAGGGCAGGCGGAGGGGCAGGTTTCGAGTCGAGAGCCAGACTCGATCTCCCGGTGCGTATACCGGTCCCTCACTGCGGTGGCGATCGGCGCTCGCCTTTTGTTGACGGATGGCCCGCTGCAGATGGACATGGGCAGCCTCCCACGTCTCCTCCGAGCGCCGAATCCACTCATCCACCGCAGGGGCCTCGATCTGGCTCTCGTGCCATGGTGCCAGGACCGGCTGATAACCTAAAACACACTGGAAAGGTGTTAAATTGGTGGAGGAGTGGCGGAGAGAGTTCTGGGCCATCTCTGCCCAGGGGATATACCTAGACCACTCCTCCGGCCGGTCCTGGCAATAGGACCTCAGAAACCTACCCACATCCTGGTTGACTCGTTCAACCTGCCCATTGCTTTCTGGGTGGTACCCCGAGGTAAGGCTCACCGAGACCCCCAAGCGTTCCATGAACGCCCCCCAGACTCTGGAGGTGAACTGGGGACCTCGGTCAGACACTATATCCTCGGGGACCCCATAGTGCCGGAACACGTGGGTAAATAGGGCCTCAGCGGTCTGTAGGGCAGTAGGGAGACCCGGCATTGGGAGGAGACGACAGGCCTTGGAAAACCGATCCACAACGACCAAAATGGTGGTATTCCCCTGGGAGGGGGGTAGGTCGGTCACAAAATCCACCGAGAGGTGGGACCATGGTCGTTGTGGAACGGGCAGGGGATGTAACTTTCCCCTGGGCAAATGTCTAGGCGCCTTACACTGGGCGCACACCGAGCAGGAGGAGACATAAACCCTCACATCCCTAGCTAACGTTGGCCACCAGTATTTCACGCTAAGGCAGTGCACTGTCTGGCCAATACCTGGATGTCCAGAGGAGGGTGATGTATGAGCCCAATAAATAAGGCGATCACGAACCTCGAGCGGAACGTACGTCCGCCCCACCGGACACTCGGGGGGAGTAGGGTCGGTACGCAGTGCCCGCTCGATCTCCGCATCGACCTCCCACACCACCGGAGCCACCAGACAAGACTCCGGCAGTATGGGAGTAGGCTCAATGGACCTCTCCTCTGTGTCATACCGCCGGGACAGGGCGTCTGCCTTACCGTTCTGGGACCCTGGGATGTATGTGATCTTAAAAACAAACCGGGTCAGGAACATGTTCCACCTAGCCTGACGAGGGTTCAATCTCCTAGCTGCCCGGATGTACTCCAGGTTACGGTGATCAGTCAGAATGAGGAAAGGGTGTTGAGCCCCCTCAAGCCAATGCCTCCACACCTTTAGGGCCTGGACTACAGCTAACAGCTCCCTGTCCCCAACGTCATAATTACGCTCCGCCGAGCTGAGCTTCTTAGAGTAGAACGCACAGGGGCGGAGCTTAGGTGGCGTGCCGGACCGTTGCGACAGGACTGCCCCAATTCCGGCCTCGGACGCGTCTACCTCTACTTGGAATGGTAAAGAGGGATCCGGATGCGCCAGCACCGGGGCCGAGGTGAACAGGTTCTTCAGTTTGACAAATGCCCTGTCCGCCTCAGCTGACCACTGCAAACGAACCGGACCCCCCTTTAGCAGGGACGTAATGGGAGCTGCAACCTGTCCAAAGCCCCGGATAAACCTCCGGTAGTAATTAGCAAAACCCAAGAACTGCTGCACCTCTTTTACAGTGGTTGGAGTTTGCCAATTACGCACGGCCGACCACGGTCTACCTCTATCTCCACACCAGACGCGGACAACCGATAACCCAAAAAGGAGACGGACTCCTGGAAGAACAGGCATTTCTCTGCCTTGACATACAAGTCATGCTCCAACAGTCTTCTCAACACTCGGCGCACCAGGGCTACATGCTCGGCTCGTGTAGAAGAGTACACTAGGATGTCGTCGATGTATACTACCACACCCTGCCCATGCATGTCCCGGAAAATCTCGTCAACAAAGGATTGGAAGACTGAAGGAGCATTCATTAACCCGTAAGGCATGACGAGATACTCGTAATGACCCGAGGTGGTGCTAAATGCAGTTTTCCATTCATCCCCCTCCCTAATGCGCACCAGATTGTACGCGCTCCTGAGATCCAACTTTGTGAAGAACCGCGCTCCGCGTAATGATTCTGTCATAGTCGCAATCAGTGGAAGAGGGTAGCTGTACTTAACCGTGATCTGATTGAGACTACGGTAATCAATACACGGGCGCAAACCCCCGTCCTTCTTCTTCACAAAGAAGAAACTCGAGGAAACCGGGGAAGTGGAGGACCGTATGTATCCCTGTGCCAAGGACTCGGCTATGTAAGTCTCCATAGCCGCTGTCTCCTCTTGAGACAGGGGATACACACGGCTCCGCGGAAGTGCCGCTCCTGTTTGGAGATTTATCGCACAATCCCCCCTGTCTATGAGGTGGTAGCCGTGTTGCCCTCGTTTTTGCTGAACACAAGTGCTAAATCCTCATACTCAGGGGGGAATGCGCATTGCGGGCACTTGGTTCGGGCTCTCTACCGAGGTCGCCCCTAAGGAAACACCTAGACATCTCCCTACACACTGGGCAGACCACTCCATAAGAGCCCTCTGTTGCCACGCAATGGTAGGATCATGGGAGCTTAACCAGGAAGCCCCAACACCACGGGATACGCAGGAGAGTCAATCAGATAAAACTGAATGATCTCCTCATGACCCCCTGCGTAGTCATCTTAAGTGGTGCTGTGACTTCTCTGATCAGCCCCGACCCCAACGGCCGGCTGTCTAGGGCGTGAACAGGAAAGGGGGCTTCTACCGGCCGAAGGGGAATTCCTAACCTAATACAAAATGCACGATCAACAAAATTCCCAGCTGCGCCTGAATCTACTAGCGCCTTATGCTGGGAATGAGGTGCCACCTGTGGAAATCTCACAGGTATACTCATGTGACCAACAGAGAGCTCTGGGTAAGTGGGGCGCCTACTCACCTGAAATGACTCCCCAGTGCGTGACCTGTTGTCCCCTCTCCCAGGAGACCCTCCCCAGCACCTGGCCGTGGTGTGTCCTCCACGGCCACAGTTGGTACAGGGGATGGCCCCCTCGGGTTCTCTCTCCTCCTCTCTCTAGCGCCAGCACCCCGAGCTCCATGGGAATCGGCTCGGAGGTGCTGGAGGGTGGAATGGACGACCCCCCACTCGGGGACGTCCGCGGGTAGCCAGCAGGGTGTCGAGCCGGATGGAGATGTCCACCAACTGGTCGAAGGCTAGGTTGGTGTCCCTGCAGGCCAGCTCACGACGAACGTCCTCTCGTAGGCTACACCGGTAATGGTCGATGAGGGCCCTCGCATTCCACCCCGCATCCGCCGCTAGAGTCCGGAACTCCAGGGCGAACTCCTGTGCGCTCCTCTTCCCCTGTCGGAGGTGGAACAGACGCTCCCCCGCCGCCTTCCCCTCAGGTGGGTGATCAAAGACAGCCCTGAAGCAGCGGGAGAACTCCGCATAGGTGATGGTAGCTGCATCTATTCCCCTCCATTCGGCGTTGGCCCACTCCAACGCCTTGCCGGATAGACAGGAGATGAGGGCGGAGACGCTCTCGTATCCCGAGGGCGTAGGGTGTATGATAGCCAGGTAGAGTTCCACCTGCAGGAGGAACCCCTGACACCCTGCTGCAGAACCGTCATATGCCCTCGGGAGCGAGAGCCGAACGCCACTGGGTTCCGGTGCTGAGAGAGGAGGACTGGCCGTTGGTGATGGGATGGTGTGAGAAGGCGTGGGCACCTCTCCAGTAACCAACCGGCGCAGAGTGTTGGACACCTCGTTCATGGCGGCCCCAAGTCGCCGGATCATGGTGTCTTGGTTGCTGATCCGATCCTCCAGCGACTTGGGTGCCGCCACTGTTCCTGCTGACTCCATAAAGGTGTGTTGTTCTGTCAAGGGCTGAGGTGTATGGAGTGTGGAAGTCAGGCACAGGACACCAAAGTTTAGTCCAACAAAGTTTACTGTGAAAACCACTGGGCAAAAATACAGTAAACGGCCTCAACAACAAAACCGAGGCGAGCAATACGCAAACCATGCGTATAACAAATAAGCAAGAAAACAAATACAAAACACGCAGCACTACGGACAGGCGGAAAACAACACACAACCTAACCAATACAACACAGGCAACTTATAGAACACGTAATCAGACACAAACGGACACAGGTGTGACAGACAGACAAAAGCAATCACACATAGAAACATTCAACGGTGGCAGCTAGTACTCCGGGGACGACGAACGCCGAAGCCTGCCCGAACCAGGAGGAGGAGCAGCCTCGGCAGAATCCGTGACAATATTAGAATATGTACACTACCGGTCAAAGGTTTTAGAACACCTACTCATTCAAGGGTTTTTCTTTATTTGTACTATTTTCTACAATAATAGTGAAGACATCAAAACTATGATATAACACATATGGAATCATGTAGTAACCAACAAAGTGTTAAACAAATCAAAATATATGCTATATTTGAGATTCTTCAAATAGCCACCGTTTGCCTTCATGACAGCTTTGCACGCTCTTGGCATTCTCTCAACCAGCTTCATGAGGTAGTCACCTGGAATGCATTTCAATTAACAGGTGTGCTTTCTTAAAAGTTAATTTGTGGAATTTATATCCTTCTTAATGCGTTTGAGCCAATCAGTTGTGTTGTGACAAGGTAGGGGTGGTATACAGAAGATAGCCCTATTTGGTAAAAGACCAAGTCCATATTATGGCAAGAACAGCTCAAATAAGCAAAGAGGAATGACAGTCCATCATTACTTTAAGACATGAAGGTCAGTCAATACGGAAAATGTAAAGAACTTTTAAAGTTTCTTCAAGTGCAGTCGCAAAAACTATCAAGCGCTATGATGAAACTGGCTCTCATGAGGACTGCCACAGGAATGGAAGACCCAACGTCACCTCTGCTGCAGAGGATAAGTTCATTAGAGTTACCAGCCTCAGAAAATGCAGCCCAAATAAATACTTCACAGAGTTCAAGTAGCAGACACATCTCAACATCAACTGTTCAGAGGAGACTGCGTGAGTCAGGCCTTCATGGTCGAATTGCTACAAAGAAACCACTACTAAAGGACACCAATACGAAGAAGAGACATGCTTGGACCAAGAAACACGAGCAATGGACATTAGACCGGTGGAAATTTGTCCTTTGGTCTGGAGTCCTAAATCTTGAAATGTCCTATATCTTGAAAACTTGACTGCTGACATGCAAAACATGTTGGGGCTGAATCAACAGTGGACTAGTTAAAAAAACACAAAAATATTTTTCCTTTAGGTTGAATGAATGAACTGAAAGTCCCTCTAGATAGGAGCGTCCACTAACGACTGAAATGTAAACGTAACGTGCCAGTCAGGTGAATCCGGAAAACTTTATTCTCTTTTTACATTTTATGCCAATGATGTGTGTGTGACACCGTGACCCTGTCACTAGCATTTAAAAAACGATCTATGTGAAATATGATATTATAATATGAGTACATTACTATTACATTACAGTACATTACCATTACATTTATATATTATTAATATTATGTGATAATTGTATCTTAAGTATATGGTATAGTAATGCACTTACTGTAGAGCACTTACTGTATAGACATACGTATACGCTGTAGTGCACTACATAGGGAATAGGGTGCCATTTGAGTGCACAGACTTTCAGTTGCAACGAAGTCACGTCCGTGGTTGGTATCTGTGGGTTGAATCCTAATTTAAGCAGGAGACTCGGACTGACACTCATGCTTGATTTAAGGGTATGTTCAGGTTACAAGCGACCATACCTGGGTTCAAATAGTATTTCCTTTCTTTCAAATACTTTGGTTGGTTGCTTTAGCCTGGCTGGAATGCCAGATGGGCGGGGTTCATATTTTTTTTTAGGCTAGCCTGTGCGTTCCATTGCTGTCAGGCAAGCTCAATCAAGCCCAGATAAAGTATTTGAAAGAAAGGAAATACTATTTGAACCCAGGTATAGTTGCTCGTAACCTGAACAAGCATTAAATCAAGCATTAAAGTCAGTTTGAGTCTCCAGTTATGTGTGCATGTGAGGTATAGCTTCCATGTGCACTGCTTAAATTAGGATTCAACCCACAGATACCAACCACTGACGTGGTAAGGATTGGGGCCCTATGGATTGGTTTGTCTGGTGAGAGAGAGAGAGAGAGAGAGAGAGAGAGAGAGAGAGAGAGAGAGAGAGAGAGAGAGAGAGAGAGAGAGAGAGAGAGAGAGAGAGAGAGAGAGAGAGAGAGAGAGAGAGAGAGAGAGATGGGGAGAGAGGGAGAGAGAGAGAGAGATAGAGAGAGAGATGGGGGAGAGAGAGAGATGGGGGAGATAGAGAGAGAGAGAGAGAGATGGGGGAGGGAGAGAAGAGGAGGAGAGAGAGAGAGTGGGAGGGGGAGAGAGAGACAGAGAGTGAGAGAGAGTGAAGGGGGGAGAGAGAGAAGAGGGGGGGTTGTAACTTGACCTACTCTGGATTCAAAACATCTTTATCTGTGATTGCCTGGCGTTAAGGACCAATAGAATAGTCCCAAAAAGGTCAACCCCGCCCATCTGGCACATGTAGGCTAATGCAAACGCTCAAAGTATTTGAAAGAGTTCAGATACTATTAGAACCCACGTCTGGATTTGACCTCTATGGCACACATACATCTTACATTCATTTCATGGAGTTGTACACAGGTACTGATATAGACACACACACTCAAACACACACAAACACACACACACACCCATACACACACAAACACATGTATACGCACACACAAACACACATGAACACAAAATACCAACGCAACGTATACACACATACTGCTTTCCCTCCCCTCTCCCTCCCACTCTCTCTCTCCCTCCCACTCTCTCCCTCTCTCTCTTTCTCTCCTCCCCTCTTTTCATTCCTCTCGCTACCTTCTTCCACTCTTGCTCAGAAAAAGAATCCATGATGGCTCTCAGACTAGAAGCTCCAGCCTTAGGGTCCCTCTCAGGGGATTCCACCTCGCTCAAGGCCCTTCTCCCTGGGGCAGAGGACTCCGTCCTTCCCCCTGGAGATCCAGAGCTGTGCCGGGAGCATGGAGAGAAGTTGACCTTGTTCTGTGTGGATGACCTGGAGCCGGTGTGCAGTCAGTGTGGACCGACTGAGACCCACGAGGGGCACAGAGTCTACCCCATAACGGAGGCTGTACCTGACTGTAAGGTAGGAGACAGACTAACGGACGGACGGACAGACAGGCAGACAGACAGACAGAAAGGCAGAAAAACAGACAGAAAAACAGACAGATAGATAGACAGACAGTCAGACAGGCAGACAGGTTTTAACATTCAGTCCATAATGTTGCTTGATCGGTGGTTTGGCTATTAGCTGGCCAAAATTAGGCTACATGAAAAGTGTGATACTGTTAATATAACCCTGTGTATGTGCAGGTTTTCAGTGAATTTATGTAAATCATTAAGCTCATCTGCATTTCCTGTGGTGCAGGAAAATTCTCAGCAACAAAAGAGTTATGAAATTAAGATCCTACACCTGTAGATGTTTGACTCATGAAGTGTTATTTTGGTTCCTGTCTCCATGTGCTTGACACCTTACTGACATAGAGTAACATGACCTAGTCCATGAGGCCACACAGAACCACAAGCAGGGGTGGACTGGCCATCTGGCAATTCAGGCAAATACCAGATAGGCTGGTCCACTTTTAGCCCAGTGGGCCAGTCTAACTTGTTCGTTTTTTAGCAAAATGATCATTATCTGGGTAATAATGGGGGGTTCACAAAAAAGGCTTCAAGGTAAAAAAAAAAAAAAAATGGGCCAGTGTGGGGGCCTTAAAGAAAAATATAACTCAAAAACGATATTTTGGTATTTGTTTCATTAGTCCACTGTTGATACAGTCCCAAAATGTTTTGCATGTCATCAATCAAGTTGTCAAGAACTTTCTAAATGTGTGAAGCAAAACGGATCATACTGTGACACTTTTTGTATTTTGAAAGTTCTTCAGTAGATAGTTTTTGAGTGCAATTCCACCACTTTGCAACCTCATTTTCATTATCTCCAGCACAATACCAGTGTCTACATATGTGAAAACGGCAAATTTCTACGTTTTGCAGAAGAAAAAAAATAAAGTAAGAAATGTCTATTGATGACATCATCAATAGTTTAAACATTTTAAAAACAGTTATTTTCAAACACTATGAGATTCGTGGTGACCTGGGGAGTAGGAGAATACCCTCCCTCTGGCTAGAAACTCTTTGCAGGTTTTGAAAATCACAGTTTTTCTTACTTTTAATCATTTACATTTACATTTACATTTTAGTCATTTAGCAGACACTCTTATCCAGAGCGACTTACAGTTAGTGAGTGTATATATTTTCATACTGTGATGTAATCCTACCCTGTGATGTCACAGAGAAGCATTTTTTTTTAAAATCACAGATCATAGAGAATATCATTCACGATTGACAATGATGATGGCCTATTTTGAAATTAGGTAGACCTAATTTGGTATTTGAGGGTATTAAAAATACAAACATTTCTTCAAGTCAATGTGTGTAGGCATAGGATGATATAAAATTTTATTATTCAATAGGCTATGGTGCAAACTTTGATTCAGAAATTATGACACCATTTATTTATTTTTTTGTGCGCTGGCAACTAAAAAAGTTGTCACTAAACCACTGTTTAAAGAGCATACTAAGTAGAACATAATGATATACAGTCTCCAATCTTATTTTTAAAGGGCCGGCAGGATTTAATTCCTCCCGGTCTCTGGCCCACACTCCAGTACAGTAGGTGGCGGTAATGCACCATTAACGTTGGATGCCAACCGCCTATAAACCCCCGAAGAAGAAGAAGAAGCAGGTCATGCTCCTCCGTAGCTTGCTAGCCAACATAGCAGCTCTTTAGACGGTTTCGGTGTATGGGAAGTCGCTGTATTTTAAACACAGGTCTGTCGTATCTACTAGTTACCCTGTTTAATTTCGTATTTACGTTGTTAGTCATCTAGCTGGCTGGTTAAGTTAGCACTAGGCTAGTTGTTTATGCTAACTAGCTAGCTAACATCCACGACCATGAGCTCACTAAGCTACTCCCCCACTGCTAAAGAACAGGAGGTCTGCTGGACGGAGAAAGAGGGTCTGTGGCTTAATATTGTCGTGAAAGAAGAGGAGGAAGAGGAGGACGTCACAGTGAAAGGAGATAAAGAAGCGCTCAGAGTGAAAGAGAAGGCGGGGGATGAGAAAGAGGAGGATGTCGTTTTTGGAGTGAAGGAGCAGGGGGAGGTTACTGTCACATTGGAAGACGAAGAAGAAAAGACAGGAGATGTGATTAACACCGGTAAGTAAAGTTAGCTAGTGGAGTGATAGCCCAATAATGAGCTAAATGAGCCTGACCTTTAATGTTCTGTTTAGAGGCGAATTGGCTCTGGCAGCCAAAACAGCCAAAAACGCCATCTAAACGTGAATCGGTTCTCAATTTCTGTACGGTTCTAGAAACATAAATCCCAATAGTTTCATATCACATCAAAATCATTTCACAAATGCAAAATATACACTTACTGTACACCAGAAGAGGCTGTTGGGAGGAGCTATAGGAGGACAGGCTCATTGTAATGGCTGGAATGGAATTAATGGAATGGGCGGCAGGTAGCTTAGTGGGTAAGAGCGTTGTGCCAGTAACCGAAAGGTCGCTGGTTCTAATCCCCGAGCCGACTAGGTGAAAAATCTGTCGATGTGCCCTTAAGCACTAGCCGCCGAAATTGTCGCAACCCCTATTACTAGCCTGTTCAACCTCTCTTTCGTAACGTCTGAGATCCCCAGAGATTGGAAAGCTGCCGCGGTCATCCCCCTCTTCAAAGGGGGTGACACTCTAGATCCAAACTGTTACAGACCCATATCCATCCTGCCCTGCCTTTCAAAAGTTTTTGAAAGCCAAGTCAACAAACAGATCACCCGACCATTTGAATCCCACCGTACCTTCTCCGCTATGCAATCCGGTTTCGAGCTGGTCATGGGTGCACTTCAGCCACGCTCAAGGTCCTAAACGATATTATAACCCGCGTTCGATAATAGACAGTACTGTGCGCGTTTTCATTGACCTGGCCAAGGCTTTTCGACTCTGTCAACCACCGCATTCTTATTGGCAGACTAAATAGCCTTGGTTTCTCAAATGACTGCCTCGCCTGGTTCACCAACTACTTCTCAGATAGAGTTCAATGTGTCAAATCGGAGGGCCTGTTGTCTGGACCTATGGCAGTCTCTATGGGGGGTGCCACAGGGTTCAATTCTTGGGCGACTCTTTCTCTGTGTATATCAATGACGTCGCTCTTGCTGCTGGTGACTCTCAGATCCACCTCTACGCAGACGACACCATTTTGTATACATCTGGCCCTTCATTGGAAACTGTGTTAACAAACCTCCAAATGAGCTTCAATTCCATACAACACTCCTTCAGTAGCCTCCAACTGCTCTTAAACACTAGTAAAACTAAATGCATGCTCTTCAACCGAACGCTGCTTGCACCCGCCCACCCGACTAGAATCACTACTCTCGACGGGTCTGACCTAGAGTATGTGGACAACTACCTAGGTGTCTGGTTAGACTGTAAACTCTCCTTCCAGACTCACATTAAGAATCTCCAATCCAAAGTTAAATCTAGAATCGGTTTCCTATTTCGCAACAAAGCCTCCTTCACTCATGCTGCCAAACATGCCCTCGTAAAACTGACTATCCTACCGATCCTTGACTTCGGCGATGTCATTTACAAAATAGCCTCCAACACTCTACTCAGCAAATTGGATGTAGTCTATCACAGTGCCATCCGTTTTGTCTCCAAAGCCCCATATAATACCCACCACTGTGACCGTGTACGCTCTTGTTGGCTGGTCCTCACTACATATTCGTCGCCAAACCCACTGGCTCCAGGCCATCTATAAATCACTGCTAGGCAAATCCCCGCCTTATCTTAGCTCATTGGTCACCATAGCAACACCCACCCGTAGTCCGCTCCAGCGGGTATATCTCACTGGTCATCCCCAAAGCCAACACCTCCTTTGGCCGCAATTCCTTCCAGTTCTCTGCTGCCAATGACTGGAACAAATTGCAAAAATCTCTGAAGCTGGAGACACTTATCTCCCTCACTAACTTTAAGCATCAGTTGTCAGAGCACCTTACCGATCACTGCACCTGTACACAGCCCATCTGAAATTAGCCCGCCCAACTACCTCATCCCTATATTGTTATCTATTTTGCTCATTTGTACCCCAGTATCTCTATTTGCACATCATCTCTTGCACATCTATCATTCCAGTGTTAATACTAATTGTAATTATTTTGCACTATAGCCTATTTTATTGCCTACCTCCATAACTTGCTAAATTTGCACACTGTATATTATATGTATTTCTGTTGTATTTTTGACTTTGTTTTGTTTTACCCCATATGTAACTCTGTGTTTGTTTTTATCGCACTGCTATGCTTTATCTTGGCCAGGTCGCAGTTGTAAATGAGAACTTGTTCTCAACTGGTTTACCTGGTTAAATAAAGGTGAAATAAAATAAAAATAAATAAACTTAACCCTAATTGCTCATGTAAGTCGCTCTGGATAAGAGCGTCTGCTAAATGACTAAATTGTAAATTGAATGGAAACCACGTTTGGCTCTGTTCCATTAATTCCATTCCGGCCATTACAATGAGCCCATTCTCCTATAGCTCCTCCCACCAGCCTCCACTGCTGTATACTGTTTTAACCATAGAGAGCGATAGAGGCCTCTAGTGGCCAAAAGGCTGTATTAGCATGGATAGCGCCATTGACGGCTTCCACCATTTTTTATGTAGTCAACTGGGTGGGACTTCCAACTTCATTGGCTGATCCCTCCTGGTGACCCAGTTGGGGTCATGTCCAACCGGGTCATCAGGAGGGATCAGCCAATTGTGAAGAAGAAAATGGACTACTTCAAAATGGATATAGACGCTATAATGGCACAGATACTAAGATGAGTCCTCCGTCTATCTCTGTAGTTTAAACAGTTGCAGCCAACAGTCTTTTTCAGTGACAACACGTTTGTGGCGTCCGTCTTCTGTTCACACACAGGTGTTAGGAGACACGGATGGCTAATTAGCACAAGTAGTCGACTCTGTCTTCCGTCTGTTATCTGTGACCACGCGCTGTAACCATGGCGATGGCCATGTGGGAACCCTAACCCTATAAAGGTGTGTCAATGGAACCTTAAAAAAAAAAAAATATATATATATATAATTTCTTGCTGATATGAAAAATAAGGTCCTTATGCTTCCAAAACCGTACCTCAAGTGATGCTTGTTAATGTTCAGACCGAGCGTCGGGGCTCTTAACAAAACTCCCCCATACAGAAGACGCCTTCGTCCAATGATTCTTTATCAAATAAAATAAAATGTTATTGGTCACTTACACACATTTAGCAGATGTTATTGCGGGTGTAGTGAAATGCTTGTGTTCCTAGCTCCAACAGTGCAGTAGTATCTAACAATTCACAACAATACACACATCTATAAGTAAAATAATGGAATGATGTGTAATGTAATGGAACTGAGAGTCATGATTAAGGCCTTGGCGGTTGATAAAGATAAAGAAAACAATACATTATTCAAATACTGAGCTAGCCTATAGTGTATGCTCACAAAATGGAGGAATTATTTGATACAATTGCTCAGAGAAAGTGATTTCTCAAAGGTAGTGTTCATTTTATTCGCAAAAAGTTAGGGGTCAAAATGATGGACACCTCTGTTTTCATTACCTTTCAATACTTCACCTTGTGAGAATAACAGCACTAAGCCTTTAAAAAAAATGTGTTTCTATAAAGTGTTGGCGAGCACGTTGTGAGGGATCTTAGACTATTCCTCCATACAGAATCCTTCCAGATCTTTGAAATATTTTTATCTCTTATGGACTGCCCTTTTCAATTCAAACCACAGCTTTTCAAATGGGTTTCAAGTCATTGAGATGGCCATTGCAAAATGTTGATTTTGTGGCCAATTATCAATTTCTTTATGGATTTTGATGTGTGCTTGGGGTTATTGTCTTGCAGGAAGATCCACTTGCGGCCAAGTGTCAGCCTCCTGGCAACCAGGTTTTTGGCTCAAATATCTTGGTACTGGGTAAAGTTCATGATACCGTTGACCTTAACAAGGGCCCCAGGACCAGTGGAAGCAAAACAGCCCCATAACATCAAAGATCCACCACCATATTTTACAGAAGGGATGGGGTTATTTTCTGCTCATGCATTCTCATTTCGACGCCAAACCCACCACTGGTGTGCGAGGTCAAAAGGCTCTATTTTCATGTCATCCAATACATGTAAAGGCCTGGAGTTTTCTAACCAGTATTGGCACTTGGATTGGAACCGGTGCTTTGGCCAGATTACGTTAAAATAGAGCTCTTTGGCCATGCACACCAGTGGTATTGAGAACAGAGGAGTCCATTTCAGGAATTGAAAACCAAGATGTCCATAATTTTGACCCCTTCCTTTTTGAGAACGTTTTATTACTTGTTAAACAAAATCAATTGTAATAGTATAAAATAATATAATTTCCCAATTTTTTGGAGCAGACAATATAGCTCAGAATTGTAATTATTTATTATAGACAGTCATTTTTCTTCATCTTTATCAATGGTGTACACACTTTAACAGGGGCTCAAACCTTAAATAATTAGTTTTTAAAATCTCAATTGTGTTATCATTATCTACTTCCCCAGTGTCAGATGAACTTGTGAATACAATTTTTATGTCTCTGTGTCAAGTATGAAGGAAGTTGGAGGTAGTTTCTGCAATCATGTTAGCAGATACCATAGACTTCTAGTCATTATGCTAACACTAGTTAGCAATTCTGCTAGGGCTAGTTAGCAACTTCCTTCAGACTGCACACATAGACAAAACAATGGTATCCATGAGTTCATCTGACTCTGGGGAAGTAGATATTGTGAAAATCCCGAAATATCCCTTTAACAGGCATTACCTGTGGATTATTGTGAATAACTAACGGCTATCAACCAATCAGCATCCAGGATCCAAATTTACCATTTGGGATCTAGTCTGGATTAAACCTCATAGGAAGATAGTTTAATAATGTGGCGGTTTCATTTCTGTTTAACTAAATACTCTGTTTGTCTTTGGCAGGAGAGAGGCCAGACTCTCCCTCTGACAGTGGGAAGTGTCCTTCAGGGGAACCAGACCCAGAGACGCCTAAACCAGTGAGACCACACCACTGCTCCCACTGTGGAAAGAGTTTCACCTGGTTATCAAAGCTGAAAGAGCATGAGAGAACACACACTGGAGAAAAGCCCTACCAATGTGCCATTTGTGGAAAGACTTTTACCCAGTTAGGGGGCTTTCAATATCATGAGCGGACACACAGAGAAAAAAATGCCTACCACTGCTCTCAGAATGGAAAGACATTTACCCAGTTAGGGAACCTGAAAAATAATGAGAGAATACGCACACAGGAAGAGAAGACAAACCACTGCTCCCAGTGCGGAAAGAGTTTTAAATGGTTATCAAAGCTGAAAGAGCATGAGAGGACGCATACAGGAGAAAAGCCTTTCCAATGCTCCCATTGTGAAAAGAAATTTAACCAGTCATCCCATCTGAAAGAGCATGAGAGGACGCACACAGGAGAGAAGCCTTTCCAATGCTCCCAGTGTGGAAAGGGTTTTACCTGGTTATGGAACCTGAAAACACACGAGAGGACACACACAGGAGAAAAGCCCTACCAGTGCTCCCTGTGTGGAAAGACTTTTACCCAGTTAGGGGGCTTTAAATATCACGAGAGAACACACACAGAAAAAAAGACCTACCACTGCTCTCAGTGTGAAAAGATATTTACCCGGTTAGGGAACCTGAAAAAGCATGAGACAATACACACACTGGAGGAGAAGACATTAGTCAGTTAGGGAACCTGAAAGAGCATGAAATAACACATACAGGATAGAAGCCAGATTTATTTTGTTGGGTGGGCTGGTTGAAATTGACACACACATGTATATTGTTTTTTATATAAAAATACAAAAATGAAAAGGGTGACATGGCCTGCGGCCCATGGACCTGTTAATACACATATATTTTTACCATTTTTGCACAATTTCTCAGTTATACTAATGAGCCTTTGGCTGATCAGTGCAATGGACCCTTCTCGATCAGTGGGCAACAGCTGGCCCCCCTACCAAGTTGGGCTGGCCCATTTTCTGATAGGCTGAGCTGAGGTCAAACTCACATTCAAAGTCAAACGCGCCATCAACAAAGAGATGTGCTCCGACTGTCATCAGTTAGACAGCCAATATAGACTGTCATCAGTTAGACAGCCAATATAGACTGTCATCAGTTAGACAGCCAAGATCATGGGTCGTAATAAAGGATAAACGCTACAACCTTCTCTGACTGTTGTAACTAAGGATATTACAGTAGCAGAAGGCTACAACCTTCTCTGACTGTTGTAACTAAGGGTATTACAGTAGCAGAAGGCTACAACCTTCTCTGTCTGTTGTAACTAAGGATATTACAGTAGCAGAAGGCTACAACCTTCTCTGTCTGTCGTAACTAAGGGTATTACAGTAGCAGAAGGCTACAACCTTCTCTGACTGTTGTAACTAAGGATATTACAGTAGAAGAAGTATACAACCTTCTCTGACTGTTGTAACTAAGGATATTACAGTAGAAGAAGGCTACAACCTTCTCTGTCTGTCGTAACTAAGGATATTACAGTAGCAAAAGACTACAACCTTCTCTGACTGTTGTAACTAAGGATATTACAGTAGAAGAAGGCTACAACCTTCTCTGACTGTTGTAACTAAGGATATTACAGTAGCAGAAGGCTACAACCTTCTCTGACTGTTGCAACTAAGGATATTACAGTAGCAGAAGGCTACAACCTTCTCTGTCTGTTGTAACTAAGGATATTACAGTAGCAGAAGGCTACAACCTTCTCTGACTGTTGTAACTAAGGATATTACAGTAGCAGAAGGCTACAACCTTCTCTGACTGTTGTAACTAAGGATATTACAGTAGCAGAAGGCTACAACCTTCTCTCTGTCGTAACTAAGGATATTACAGTAGCAAAAGGCTACAACCTTCTCTGTCTGGTGTAACTAAGGATATTGCAGAAGCAGGGCGTTGCATTGGGGCAAAATAATCTGCGTTTTAACCACACGTTTACCTTTGTGATTATGTAATCTTTATAGTAATGGTGTCATATCTTAGCCTGAGATGCTGAAAAAGAACACTACTATTTTGACTGCTTGTCTGTCCCCTGCTTAGCCAGTGTTTGTAATGATGCTGAAATCAGAACATTAAATTGCTGTGTAGACTGCCTGTCTGTGTCTTGCTTGTGTGGAATATGCTGCCGAGATAGCTGCATGTAACTCCCCACCTGGCATGAGTTTTGCATTGGGGGAAAAACAGTCTGTGTAACCTAGGCTACAACTGTTATTTTGCTTCTCAAGTGAAGTACCACACGATTTGATAGACGGCACATGATTTAAATTGTCCACCTCTGGGCAGCCACTCCGTATCCAGTAGTAAGCAGAGTCTTACAGTGGCGAGTTGGTTCTGCATGGCCTGGTGCCCTGGATGGGTGGAGTTAGTACATTTTAGACCATTCCATTGGTCCTTAAGTGAAATCTCCACCCACCTGGGGTTCTACTAAACTAACATATGGAATTGTGTTAAGATGGTCACACCATGGATCAAATAGCTATTTGATTTGGAATTGTAGGACCCCTGTAGGTATATATATAAAAAAATATATATGCAAAGATTACTTGATAAAATATGGAATTTGTCCTTTGCTACAAAAGCCCATAGAAACACATTGAATAACACATTTTTAAATGGCAAAAAAGACAGTCCAAAATGACATCATAATGAATAAGGTTTTGAAGTGTCTGTCCTATATCTAGGAGCAAAAAAATGTGGGACACATTTAACACCTTTTTTTTTGTTGCCACAAAACTACCATACATTTTTAAAACCGGTATTGGGTTACCTTTAGACGACTCCCATGACACTGGTGGGGTCATATTAGTCTGGAGCCCAAATGGTTTGGATGCTACAGACCGAAGTTGGCACATCGATGGTACCGACTTCAGACGAGTCCCCGTGGGGGTCGTAGAGCATAGAGTGGTCAATCTTTCCATAAAGTGGTCGTATTAGTTCATAGTTCTCACGTTTTCTGTCTTCTCACGATTTTCGGGATGTCTCGTGGTCTGACAAACACTGCTGTAGCTCGGCCACCTTTCACCACAGATGCTGAAGGCCGACATCGGCGGATGGGGTGGATTGAGACGCAGCCCATTAAATAAAAACAGATATCTGTAGCTTAAACAGACAGATTTTGATGGGGAACTCGTCTGAGGTCGGTACCGCCGATCTGCCAACTTCTGTCTTTAGCGTCTGAACAGTTTGGGCTATATAGTAATATGACCCCTCTATGGAAAGGTGAGACTCACGGACACGTACATGACGGTTGTTTCGCTCTGGGACAGCGACAAGCCTCACAAGACTCGTCTGAAGGTACCCCAGTACCAGTTTTAAAAAAATGAATGGAAGTATACATGGAAGTAGTTTAGTGCCTAAAAAAGGGGGTAAATATGTGTAAAAAAAAAAAAATCCTGATCTCTCAGATATAGGACAGACACTTCAAAACAAACTTATTTTAGATTTTTTTGTGGGGGACTGTCTGTATGAATTCAATGTATTTCTATGGGCTAATAGCAGTAAGGCCAAATTCAACGTTTAATCAAATAGTTTCTCCCCGGCTTAGACTCTAGGAGGATAACACTTAGGGGAGGCGTTGATTCAGGGGAACACATAACTGGCACTCATTGGCAATATAGCCTATGTCATTAGCGTGACTTTTATAACATACAGGCAGAACAAGAAGAAGCACAGAGTGACAGCAGAGAAGATGCTGAGACAGGTAGACGCCACAACAGGGAGGCAAACAAAATAAGTAGAGCAGAGGCACAGTGATAGTGGTGAGTTGTAGCTCCAGCAGTGGAGGCTGGTGGGGAGAGCTATAGGAGGACGGGCCCATTGTAATGGCTGGACTGGAATAATTGGAACGGAGTCTAACACGTGGTTTCCATATGTTTGATGCCGTTCCATTTATTCCATTCTAGCCATTACAATGAGCCCGTCCTCCTATAGCTCCTCCCACCAGCCTCCAGTGATGTTTTTACATATTGTATATGTTTTAAACATGAGCTGGTTAAACAAGAGGAGGAGGACCCTGTCTCTGCCAGTCACTGGTACAGAAATGGTTTAGAAACACAATACTGTACTGCCAATATTGAATATGGCCTGTCAAGTGACCGGGCGAACCCGTAGCATGGGTCAATGACTGTAAAAAGAATGGGCAAAGCCATCGAGTGACACCATTCATTCCTATGGGAAGAGTCAATAGCACATTGAAGCCAAATGAAGTCAGTTAAGATGGCATTTCATGGAGACATAACATGTGCAGTTTGCTACTCCAGGAAGTGACGTTGCAGGCTAGCTCAGTGCTGCCCCCTCTGAGTAACTCAAGTTGAAGGCCGACCGGGGTACTGCAGGCTTCCAGTATCAACCAAAAGATCCTTATAACTTCTTATGTGTACGATTTTAAAATAGTCGGTTCAAGGACATACATCTGGTGTATTAGAAGCAATTATTGGTACCATGATTGTCCTCAATTTTTTTTTTTTTTTGGTGGGGGGGATTGACCATGAAGATTGCTATTTCCCCATTCACTATAATGGAGGATCCTGTTTTCTGCTAACAATGTCTGCGGTGCCGCGGTCGAACTTCCGTGGCTTCAATGAGAGGGAGTAGTTCTCCCCTGGGTATGGTGCGTCGTTCAGAAACGTACCAAAACATATATTTTCCACAAAATATATGTTCACATTTTTTAACTAGTTTGCATTGGGGAGGCAGATAAAGCGTTTATCATAATCAATCACTTTTTTTGGGGGGGTTTATTTGGACAGGGACAAGTACAAACACATTGACACGTTGCACAAAAAATCGTCCGATGCATTGCGCTTTAGTATTACTAGCAAATGTTCAACACCAGTCCCTATATGGGCTTTTATGGACACAAAAATAAAGAACGAAAACATTTTATACATGTATTGTATTGTGATACGCTCGTTGTCATTCTTCCTGCTGCCCACCAGGGGGAGCTGAACTCTTCACTGGGTAAGCTGCTAGGGAAGAGCAGGAGGTTTGAGAAGGTTACGCGGATCTTTGAACACGCCTCCCAACACAACCAGGTACGACTTGCATTGTCGGTCTGTCAATTAATCAATCAAAATTAAACAATCAATGTATTTATAAAGCCCTTTTTACATGAGTTGCCACAAATGCAGCTGTCAAAAAGTTATCACATTTGTGCACCTCTCAACAATGTGTCCTCCCTCTCCCTGCCTCCCCCTCCTTTCCTCCACTCCTCCCTCCCTCTCCCTGCCTCCCCCTCCATTCCTCCACTCCTCCCTCCCTCTCCCTGCTTCCTCCCTCCCTCCCTCTCCCTGCCTCCCCCCTCCATTCCTCCCTCCCTCCCCAGAGCCACGCCCAGCAGACAGAGAGGCAGATCAAGGAGGAGTTTAAACAGCTGCACCAGTTCCTGAGAGAGGAGGAGGAGGCCAGGCTAGCCAGGCTGAGGGAGGAAGAGGAGGAGAGGAAGAAAGGGATGAAGGAGAAGAGAGAAAGAATGAGAAAAGAGATGGAGTTCCTGGCTAAAACCATCCGAGAGATTGAGGAGGAGATCAAGGAAGAGGGGGATGACATCACCTTTCTGCAGGTGTGTGTGTGTGTGTGTGTGTGATGGCATACTGTGCATTGGCGTAATTGTGATAATAAGACATTGCTTTTGTCTTACAGAATTACCAGGAGACAGTAAAGAGGTATGCAGACTCTATCTCTCTATTTATCTCTGTCTATTTCTCACTCTCTCTGTATGCCTCTTTCATTTTCCTTTTGACACACACACACTCACACAGACACACACACACACAGACACACACACACACACACACACACACACACACACACACACAGACACACACACACAGACACACAGACACACACAGAGACACACACACAGACACACACACACACTGAGCCCTGTAACAGAATAGAGCGTGTGTGTGTGTGTGGTGTGTAGGACGTGGCAGAGTCATGGGGAGCCAGAGAAGGTGTGTGGTCCTCTGATAGACCCGTCCAAACACCTGGCCAACCTCCGATACACCGTCTGGAACAACATGCTGCACATAGCCCCCTACAGTGAGTCTGGGGGGAGAGGCGGAGTGGTGTGTGTGTGTGTGTGCATGTGTCCTATCTCCCCCCTCTCACTTTCCCCTCCCCATTCCCCATCTCTTCCCCCCCACACACCTCCTCCCCCCACACCACTTCTTCCCCCAACCCCTCCCCTTCCAGCTCCAGTAACCCTGGACCCGACCACGTCCTGCCCGTCTCTGGTCCTCTCCCCTGGGCTAACCTCTGTCCAGCTGGGCAAGGAGATGATCCAGATCCAGCCTGCTAACCCGGAGAGATTCGACCCGTACGCCTGCACTCTGGGCTGGGAAGGATTCAGCGCCGGCACCCACTGCTGGACCGTGGAGGTGGGGCACTTAATGACTGAGGATGCATCCCAAATGGCACACTATTCACTATTTGGTGCACTACATTTGACCAGGGTCCATACACGCACACTGATGGAGGTTCTTGCAGTTTTATTGATGCAATAGGAGGAATATTCAACAGTGTGCAGGTATCAGGGCTGTTACGTTTGTCATTACAATTCAAAATATAATTTTAAATATACATGAGTATAATAATACTATTAAAAATAACAAATATATCCTGCTTCAAGGTTGGCGAGAGCAGCAACTGGACAGTTGGTGTGGCCAGCCAATCGGTGCGTAGGAGGGAGGAGTTTGAGGCGTGTCCGGAGGAGGGGCTATGGACCCTCAGCCTACGGAACGGAACGTACCGTGCCATGACCACACCCTGTACCACCCTCCCTCTGGACTGGTCCCGCCCCTTTCACAGGATCAAGGTGGGGCCATAGTTAGATAGAGGGGGCACTTGAGGGGGTGGAGAGGCACATCCACAAGTATTAGAATATAATAAAATAGATTTACTTAATGAACTGTTGACCCTGTGTGTCTAACTTAGTCTTCTGCCTGTTTCTGTCTGTTGCTGTAGTTTTACCCTGTAAACCAGAGCGCCAACAACAGATGTCCTGTTTCTGTCTGTTGCTGTAGTTTTACCCTGTAAACCAGAGCGCCAACAACAGATGTCCTTTTTTCTTAATTGATCATTTGTTACAGAAAAGTCCATCATCTCCTAGCCTGGAGGGGACACACAAGAAAAAATGTCAACTTCATTTCAAATAACCAGTTTCCATTTAGTGGCTAATGGACAATGACGTTTTATGTTATCTTTAGGTGTTACTGGACTGGGAGGAGGGTCAGGTGGAATTCTGGGACGCGATGAGGGACAAACTCCTGTTCACCTTTACTCACCGCTTCACAGAGACGCTGTACCCGTACTTCGAGAGCAGCTGTTCTAAGTGCTGGCTGGTGGTGTTACCCCAGAGAGTGTGTGTGGAGGTAGAGCTAGATCCTATCCCTGGGGAGGACGATGGAGACCAGATCCCACACGACGGATCATCCAATGGGGGAGAGGATTCCGGGACTAGATCCACTGATGACAGCAAGCTGACAGAAACCGGATCCCCTGTCAAAGCTCACATCCCAATGACCGAATCTCCCAAGATCCCAACCACTGACCAGAACCAAGAGGCAAGATCCCCTGACAAAACGTCAAATACCGGATCCGCTCAAAAGATGGTCCGGATCCCAAAGACTAAATCCACCGGAAAGGGAAAGGGCAAGATCCCACAGACTGGATCCACTGTTCCAAAGCAGATCACCAACACCAGATCCAATGGAAGCTACCACATCACGAAGGACAGGCCACTAGTCCAGGTCCGGAGGACAGGATCCACTGAGAGATCCAAAAGCAACAACACAGAGATCAAGTCGCCCTGCAGCCCAGCCCAGATCATCCGACACACGAGATCACCCAACACAGACTAGATCCCCTACCTCCACAGACTAGATCTCTGATCTGCTGTCATTGATTAGATCAACACACTATATTTGGTATGTCTTACAAGCATTTCTGTGTAATGTTGTAATACACACATTGTTGAGTGTATTATAGTGGAGGTAATGTTGCATCTCAGGTCTCCCAATGTAATGTGTTTTGAATAAAGACAAAATAAATGTATATTGTTTGAGTGATTAACACATACAAACACTATGCTTTACAAATTCACACACAAATTAATACATCCCAATAGTCACTTTTTTTATACAAACATTTATTCATATCAAATTCATAATTCTCCCCCCAACCCAACCCAAGACAAGACAAAACAGACTACTAGACACTACAGTAAAGTGCAGTGTAGTGTCTCACAAGCACAGCTACAATGGCACCCTATTCTCTATTGGGCTAAGATCAAAAGTAGTGCACTATATAGGGAATAGGGTGCCATTTGGGATGCAGTCATGTAAGAAATAGACAAGCCCTAGAAGACCTGTATCGGTTCTTCCATCACATTATAGTCAAACAAAATGGCCACCGATTTCCGTGCCCTTAAAGGGACATCTGCAGTTCAAACAACGATGAAGCGGCCGCCACTGTTTTCTGTGAGGAATGGAACCATTCTCAAATTCAAAAGACAAGGACTGACCATCCATGATATCAACATTATAGTTTGAACCATGTTATGAGGCTATACAGTGTTTAAATTAACATTGTTTACTAACACTGGAGTCAAACAAGCTTATATTTTGGGTTCTGATGTGGGTTACACAGTTAGACTAAGCATTTGTAAGTTATATTCTTCAAGGATCAATGGCTATATGTCATGAATTTAAAAGCACAAAAATGGATGTAGCAATCGCAGATTGCCCCTTTAAACATGGCAAACACTGAATATGGCCATGATCAGAAGGTAAGGACGTTAGACACAAGTGGCACCCTATTCCCTATATAGTTCACTACTTTTGACCCAGCAGAGCCCTATGGCCCCTGGTCTAAAGTAGTGCACTACATAGGGAATAGGGTGCCACTTGGGTCTCCCCCTGAGCCTTACGAAGGCACATGTTAGCTGAGTATAAGGCTGCGTTTACACAGGCAGCCCAAATCTGAACTTTGGCCAATTATTGACAATAGAGCTGATCTGATTGGTCAAAATACCAATTAGTGGGAAAAGATCAGAATTGGGCTGCCTGTGTAAACGCAGCCTATGAAGGCAGGCATTAGCTGGGTACACGTGTGTAGATATCTCAGAAAGAACTTAAAGAAGGCAGGTGTTCACTGGTAGAGAATCTCTATTGGATTGTAATGACAGCTGCCTAACGCTGACTTTCAGTTTATTATGGCTTTCTGAAGTACGTTAAGTCTCATATTTTATATTGTCCATTTATGTGCCTACCCAGACTACTAGACTCAGGCCAGCAGTAATAGATTCATTCTAGCAGCAACACACGCATGGGCACACACACACACACACACACGTACGCAGACACACACAGCTTTTTGGACTCGTAAGGCCATTGACCTTAAGTACATCACAATCTGGTCTCACTATTGCCATAGCAACGAAGACCATCCTGAGTCAAGGTGTTCAGTATATCCCCTCTCCCCAAAAGTTCACTACTCCCTCCCTCCCTCCCTCCCTCCCTCCCTCCCTCCCTCCCTCCCTCCCTCCCTCCCTCCCTCCCTCTCATAGAGACATTCTTCCCTCTGTAATGGCAATATACAACTCCTCAGTAACAACCTCATAACATCCTGCACGGCTGTTGAGGAAGTAGATCCGGTCAGCAGAGTGCCGAGGGTCGTATCCCTCCTTCTGCAGACGGGTCTTCTGGATTTTGAAGGTGCCTAAAGAGAGAGGGGGGGGGGGAATGAGGAAGTGTGTGTGTGTGTGTGTGTGTGTGTGTGTGTGTGTCCACTGGACTGCATGTTGCGTGCGCCCGTCTCACCTGTGGTGTCGACCTGGGGAAGGAGCCGGAGGAAGAGTGGGCGTGCGTAGGGAGGCAGGGCTTTCTGCACCGCCCCCAAGAACACATCAAAGTCAAACTGATCCGCACCCTCAGCAATGGCTGCCATCCCAGCCTTTCCCTCCACACCTGTAGACAGACACAGGTACATTTAAAAAGAGGTCAGTATAGTGTCTTTTTTTTACCATCTCATGTTTATTACCTGGCAAAGGGACTTCATTGTCATGTTTCTTTGTCATATTTAGTATATAGCCTGGTAGTATATAAAGTACAGGGACTGTCTTGTTTTAACTATACTATGTATATAACCTGACACAGGCACTACATAGACCATATGTCATGTATATAACCTGACACAGGCACTACATAGACCATATGTCATGTATATAACCTGACACAGGCACTACATAGACCATATGTCATGTATATAACCTGACACAGGCACTACATAGACCATATGTCATGTATATAACCTGACACAGGCACTACATAGACCATATGTCATGTATATAACCTGACATAGGCACTACATAGACCTTATGTCATGTATATAACCTGACACAAGCACTACATAGACCTTTTGTCATGTATATAACCTGACACAGGCACTACATAGACCATATGTCATGTATATAACCTGACACAGGCACTACATAGACCATATGTCATGTATATAACCTGACACAGGCACTACATAGACCATATGTCATGTATATAACCTGACACAGGCACTACATAGACCATATGTCATGTATATAACCTGACACAGGCACTACATAGACCTTTTGTCATGTATATAACCTGACACAGGCACTACATAGACCATATGTCATGTATATAACCTGACACAGGCACTACATAGACCATATGTCATGTATATAACCTGTCACAGGCACTACATAGACCATATGTCATGTATATAACCTGACACAGGCACTACATAGACCATATGTCATGTATATAACCTGACACAGGCACTACATAGACCATATGTCATGTATATAACCTGACACAGGCACTACATAGACCATATGTCATGTATATAACCTGACACAGGCACTACATAGACCATATGTCATGTATATAACCTGACACAGGCACTACATAGACACCTATGTCATGTGCATTACCTGGCAGAGTGACTCCATAGACTGCTACGTCAGTCTGTCCCAGCAGACCGCTGAGTGTTGCCTCGACCTCCGTAGTCGAGACGTTCTCTCCTCTCCAGCGATACGTGTCTCCACTACGGTCCCGGAAATACATGTACCCCAAATCATCCATCACCAACACATCACCTAGAGGGAGGGAGAGAGAGAGAGAGAGAGAAAGAGAGAGAGAGAGAGAGAGAGAGCGAGAGAGAGACAGAGAAAGAGAAGAGGGGGGCAGAAAGAGTGTTTATACGTGAGATGTGTAACCCTCTCCACTACGGCCCCAGAAGTAAATATAACCCAGATCATCCATCATCAACACATCACCTAGAGAGAGGAGAGAGGAGGGAGGGGAGAGGAGGCAGGGGAGAGGAGAGAGAGGAGGGAGGGGAGAGAGGGGAGAAAGGGAGAGAGAGAGGGAGAGAGGGAGAGAGAGAGGGGAGAGGGAGGAGAGAGGGAGGGGAGAGAGGAGGGATGGGAGAGGGAGGAGAGAGATGTGTGGGGACCAGTGGAGGCTGCTGAGGGGAGGACGGCTCATAATATTGGCTGGAATGGAGCAAATGGAATGGCATCAAACACCTTGACACCATGTGTTTGATGTATTTGATACCATTCCACTGATTCTGCTCCAGTCATTACCATGAGCCCGTCCTCCCCAATTAAGGTGCCACCAACCTCCTGTTGTGGGGACAGGTGAAGGTGGGATAGAGAGGTTTAATTCAGTACAGAAAACCAACATTAGTGTGTGAAGATGTAGAGGAGGGTGTCATGGAGCTGGTGTCAGTCTGATACCTTACTGTTTAATAGCCCCAGACACCGAAACGATTTCTGGCTTTCTGAAAAGGCAGTTTATTGAATATGTCTATGATGTCATGTGTTTATGATGTCATGTGTTTATGATGTCATGTGTCTACGATGTCATGTGTTTATGATGTCATGTGTTTCTGATGTCATGTGTTTCTGATGTCATGTGTTTATGATGTCATGTGTCTATGATGTAATGTCCTTCTGTGGTGTGTTATTTAGTCTTTCCATTCATGTCTTTTCATCAGTTTGCCTTCCAAAGTGCACATCGTATTGACATCACTATTTCTACTGGAATATATATATGTTACAAACTTCCCTGTTTACTTCCTCATTTATTGAAGAGGTGAATTATTTCTTCCTGCTGCGTTAGGGGGTGCCAATTGTCAAACGAGGTCCGTGGTCTGAAGCACGATTTATCCTGTTGTTGGGTTATGTTATTGTTGGCCATTCCCAGGGGGACAGGTTGCTACAGGCATGGTTCAAGCCTGGTTCATTTGAGAGCTCAGTAATTATTGGATGTATTCATTCATCCCCAGTTTTCCTGTTCAGTCATGGTTTATGTTTGTTATTGTACACTGCTCAAAAAAACAAAAATTATCAATGGAAATCAAATGTATCAACCCATGGAGGTCTGGATTTGGAGTCACCCTCAAAATTAAAGTGGAAAACCACACTACAGGCTGATCCAACTTTGATGTAATGTCCTTAAAACAAGTCAAAATTAGGCTCAGTAGTGTGTGTGGCCTCCACGTGCCTGTATGACCTCCCTACAACGCCTGGGCATGCTCCTGATGAGGTGGCGGATGGTCTCCTGAGGGATCTCCTCCCAGACCTGGACTAAAGCATCCGCCAACTCCTGGACAGTCTGTGGTGCAACGTGGCGTTAGTGGATGGAGCGAGACATGATGTCCCAGATGTGCTCAATTGGATTAAGGTCTGGGGAACGGGCGGGCCAGTCCATAGCATCAATGCCTTCCTCTTGCAGGAACTGCTGACACACTCCAGCCACATGAGGTCTAGCATTGTCTTGCATTAGAGGAACCCAGGGCCAACCGCACCAGCATATGGTCTCACAAGGGGTCTGAGGATCTCATCTCGGTACCTAATGGCAGTCAGGCTACCTCTAGCGAGCACATGGAGGGCTGTGCGCCCTCCCAAAGAAATGCCACCCCACACCATGACTGACCCACCGCCAAACCGGTCATGCTGGAGGATGTTGCAGGCAGCAGAACGTTCTCCACGGCGTCTCCAGACTCTGTCACGTCTGTCACATGTGCTCAGTGTGAACCTGCTTTCATCTGTGAAGAGTGGCAAATTTGCCAATCTTGGTGTTCTCTGGCAAATGCCAAACGTCCTGCACGGTGTTGGGCTGTAAGCACAACCCCCACCTGTGGACGTCGGGCCCTCATACCACCCTCATGGAGTCTGTTTCTGACCGTTTGAGCAGACACATTCACATTTGTGGCCTGCTGGAGGTCATTTTGCAGGGCTCTGGCAGTGCTCCTCCTGCTCCTCCTTGCACAAAGGCGGAGGTAGCAGTCCTGCTGCTGGGTTGTTGCCCTCCTACGGCCTCGTCCCACGTCTCCTGATGTACTGGCCTGTCTCCTGGTAGCGCCTCCATGCTCTGGACACTACGCTGACAGACACCGCAAACCTTCTTGCCACAGCTCGCATTGATGTGCCATCCTGGATGAGCTGCACTACCTGAGCCACTTGTGTGGGTTGTAGACTCCGTCTCATGCTACCACTAGAGTGAAAGCACCGCCAGCATTCAAAAGTGACCAAAACATCAGCCAGGAAGCATAGGAACTGAGAAGTGGTCTGTGGTCACCACCTGCAATACCAGTCCTTTATTGGGGGTGTCTTGCTAATTGCCTATAATTTCCACCTGTTGTCTATTCCATTTGCACAACAGCATGTGAAATGTATTGTCAATCAGTGTTGCTTCCTAAGTGGACAGATTGATTTCACAGAAGTGTGATTGACTTGGAGTTACATTGTGTTGTTTAAGTGTTCCCTTTATTTTTTTGAGCAGTGTATATAGCATGGCACTGTGATTTCCCCATTAAAAGCCCTCACCACGGGCAATGCACTGGGTCCATTTGTCTACCTCCTCACTGAAACCTCCAACAGTACCTCCAGTACTGGTCTCTATTACACAGGGGTCCTCAAGTGGTCCGGTCATACAAATGTCCTAGGTGGCAAAGGTTCAGATTGAACCCCAAACTGTTCACACCACTCTTGTTGGTGGAGAGAAGATTTTGCTGTTTTAATGCTCATTTCCTACAATGCTACACATTTTGCCATGCGGCAGAGAGAACATTGTGAAGTTTTAAAGCTCATCTCCTGCAACTCTACACTTTGAGATGGAGCGTTAGTTTGAGAGAGAGACCGCAAGAGGGAACGAGATGGAGAGTGACACAGAAAAAGAGAAAAAAGAGAGAGGGGAGAAGAGAAAGGAGGAGATGTATCTCTGTGTATCTAAAGAGGAGATGTATCTCGATGTATCTAAAGAGGAGATATATCTCTGTGTCTCTAAAGAGGAGATGTATCTCTATGTCTCTAAAGAGGAGATGTATCTCTGTGTATCTAAAGAGGAGATGTATCTCTATATCTCTAAAGAGGAGATGTATCTCTATGTCTCTAAAGAGGAGATGTATCTCTGTGTATCTAAAGAGGAGATGTATCTCTGTGTATCTAAAGAGGAGATGTATCTCTATGTATCTAAAGAGGAGATGTATCTCTATGTATCTAAAGAGGAGATGTATCTACCTGAGAGATATGCCATGTCTCCCTTCCTGAAGACGTTGTGAGCTATCTTCTTATTGGTGGCGCTCTGGTCGGCATAACCATCAAACCTCCTCAAAGGATCATTCTGGTTTATACAACCAACCAGGAGACCTGGTTCACCTGGGGGGGTATAGAGTTAGATACAGAGCATTCAGAAAGTATTCAGTCCCCTTCCCTTTTTCAAAATGTTGTTATGTTTACAGCCTTATTCTAAAATGTCCTCATAAAAAAATGTATATATTATTTGCAAATTTATTAAAAATGAAAAACAGAAACACCTTATTTACATAAGTATTCAGAGCTTTTGCTATGAGACTCGAAATTGAGCTCAAATGCATCCTGTTT
Source organism: Coregonus clupeaformis (assembly GCF_020615455.1). Lineage (NCBI taxonomy): Eukaryota > Metazoa > Chordata > Actinopteri > Salmoniformes > Salmonidae > Coregonus > Coregonus clupeaformis. The sequence goes on from NC_059209.1 coordinate 4,718,765, forward strand.
CCATTGATCATCCTTGAGATGTTTCCAACTGTGGTAAATTCAATTGATTGGACATGATTTGGAAAAGGCACACACCTGTCTATATAAGGTCCCACAGTTGACAGTATATGTCAGAGAAAAAACCAAGCCATGAGGTCGAAGGAATTGTCCGTAGTGCTCCAAGACAGGATTGTGTCGAGGCACAGATCTGGGGAAGGGTACCAAAAAAAAATCTGCAGCATTGAAGTTCCCCAAGAACAATGGCCTCCATCATTCTTAAATGGAAGAAGTTTGGAACCACCAAGATTCTTCATAGAGCTGGCCTCCCGGCCAAACTGAGCAATCGGGGGAGAAGGGCCTTGGTCAGGGAGGTGACCAAGAACCCGATGGTCACTCTCACAGAGCTCTAAAGTTCCTCTGTGGAGATGGGAGAACCTTCCAGAAGGACAACCATCTCTGCAGCACTCCACCAATCAGGCCTTTATGGTAGAGTGGCCCGACGGAAGCCACTCCTCAGTAAAAGGCACATGACAGCCCGCTTGGAGTTTGCCAAAAGGCACGTAAAGACTCTCAGACCATGAGAAACAAGATTCTCTGGTCTGATGAAACCAAGATGGAACTCTTTGGCCTGAATGCCAAGCGTCACGTCTGGAGGAAACCTGGCACTATCCCTACGGTGAAGCATGGTGGTGGCAGCATCATGCTGCGGGGATGTTTTGCAGTGGCAGACAAGTCAATATCGAGGGAAAGATGAATGGAGCAAAGTACAGAGAGATCCTTGATGAAAACCTGCTCCAGAGCGCTGAGGACCTCAGACTGGGGTGACAGTTCACCTTCCAACAGGACAATGACCCTAAGCACACAGCCAAGACAACGCAGGAGTGGCTTCGGGAAAAGTCTCAATGTCCTTGAGTGGCCCAGCCAGATCCCGGACTTGAACCCGATTGAACATCTCTGGAGAGACCTGAAAATAGCTGTGCAGCAACGCTCCCCATCCAACCTGACAGAGCTTGAGGATCTGCAGAAAATAATGGGAGAAACTCCCCAAATACAGGTGTGTGTCACGCCCTGGCTCTGGGGGCTCTTAAATGTTGAGCCAGGGTGTGGATTTTCATTGTTTAGTTTTCTATGTTTTTGTTCTAGATCGTGTTGATCTATGTTGGCCAGGGTGGTTCCCAATCAGAGACAGCTGTAGCTCGTTGTCTCTGATTGGGGACCATACTTAGGCAGCCTGTTGGCACCAGTTAGTTTGTGGGATCTTGATCCGTAAAGGTTTGGTGTGTGTAACCTCAGGACTTCACGTATCGTTGGTTTGTTGTTTTGGTTTTGTTCGTGTGTTAAGTACTAATTAAAGATGTACGCTTATCACGCTGCGCCTTGGTTCCACGAGTCATCAGTCAACGTGCGTGACAGAAGATCCCACCTAAAGTGGACCAAGCAGCGTGTCCAGGAACAGACAGCCTGGACTTGGGAGGAGATCCTGGACGGGAAGGGTTCCTGGACTTGGGAAGAGATTCAGGCCGGAATGGATCGCCGTCCTTGGGAGGAGACTGTGGAGGCGCGCTACAGAGAGGAGCAGCGGCAACGCAGAGGGTACCCGGCCGAGGAGGAAGCCCGAGAGACAGCCCCAATAATTTTTTTTGGGGGGGCTAAAAGGGTGGTTGGCGGAGCCTAGAGTTAGAGCAGAGCCAACTCCCCGTACTCAGGCTAGGAAGCGTGAGACTGAGCAGGCTCCGTGTTATGCGGAGCCACGTACTGTGCCGCGAGTGTTCCGGCACAGTCCTGTACGTCCGGTGCTAGCACCACGCACGTGTCGTGCTAAGATGGGCATGCAGCCAGGACGGGGTGTGCCAGCTCAACGCTCGTGGCCTCCAGTACGCCTCCTCGGTCCCGTATATCCTGCGCCAGTGCCACGTGCTGTAGCGCCAGTACGAGTGCACAGCCCTGTACGTCCTGTGCTGATGCCTCACACATATTGTGTGGAAATAGGCATTCAGCCAGGACGGGTTGTGTCAGCTCTCCGCTCCAGACCTCCAGTCCGCCTCCACAGTCCGGCCCGGCCCGTTCCGGTTCCCCGCATCAAGCCAGTGGTGCGTGTTCCCAGTCACGGCCCGCACCAGCCAGTGGTGCGTGTCCAGCCACCCGGCGTTGTCCCGCGCACCAAGCCAGTGGTGCGCGTCGCCAGCCCGGTCCGGCCTGTTCCTGCCCCTCGCACCAAGCCAGTGGTGCGCGTCGCCAGCCCGGTCCAGCCTGGTCCTGCTCCCCGCACCAAGCCAGTGGTGCGCGTCGTCAGCCCGGTCCGGCCCGTTCCTGCTCCCCGCACCAAGCCAGTGGTGCGTGTTCCCAGTCCAGCCCGGCCTGTTCCTGCTCCCCGCACAAAGCCAGTGGTGCATGTTCCCAGTCCAGCCCGGCCTGTTCCTGTCCCTCGCACCAAGCCAGTGGTGCGCGTCGCCAGCCCGGTCCGGCCTGGTCCTGCTCCCCGCACCAAGCCAGTGGTGCGCGTCGTCAGCCCGGTCCGGCCCGTTCCTGCTCCCCGCACCAAGCCAGTGGTGCGCGTCGTCAGCCCGGTCCAGCCCATTCCTGCTCCCCGCGCCAAGCCAGTGGTGCGTGTGTCCAGTCCGGCATGGCCCGTGCCTGTTCCACCGGTGCCTGGTCCGGCACCGGTCAGCTGCTCCACTCCGGAGTCAGAGCAATCCGCTCCACCGGTGTCCAGTCCAGCTCCGGCCAGCGGCTCCAGTCCGGAGCTGGTAAGGTTTGGTCCACCGTCGTCGAGTCCAGCTCCAGTCAGCGGGGCCAGACCAGACCAGGGGCGCAACGGGGAGGTGGAGAAAAGGTGGTGGTCATGCCCGGAGCCGGATCCGCCTCCGAGGCAGAATGCCCACCCGGCCCCTACCCTCTTGTGTTTGTGTAGCGCGGTCGCAGTCCGTGCCTTTGGGGGGGGGGTACTGTCACGCCCTGGCTCTGGGGACTCTTAAATGTTGAGCCAGGGTGTGGATTTTCATTGTTTAGTTTTCTATGTTTTTGTTCTAGATCGTGTTGATCTATGTTGGCCAGGGTGGTTCCCAATCAGAGACAGCTGTAGCTCGTTGTCTCTGATTGGGGACCATACTTAGGCAGCCTGTTGGCACCAGTTAGTTGGTGGGATCTTGATCCGTAAAGGTTTGGTGTGTGTAACCTCAGGACTTCACGTATCGTTGGTTTGTTGTTTTGGTTTTGTTCGTGTGTTAAGTACTAATTAAAGATGTACGCTTATCACGCTGCGCCTTGGTTCCACGAGTCATCAGTCAACGTGCGTGACAGTGTGCCAAGCTTGTAGCGTCATACCCAAGACTCGAGGCAGTAATTGCTGCCAAAGGTGTTTCAACAAAGTACTGAGTAAAGTGTCTGAATACTTATGTAAATGTTCTATTTCAGTTTTTTATTTGTAATACATTTGCAAACATTTATAAAAACCCATTATGGGGTATTGTGTGTAGATTGATGAGGGGAAAAAACAATTGAATCCATTTTAGAATAAGGCTGTAACGTAACAAAATGTGGAAAAAGTCAAGGGGTCTGAATACTTTCCGAATGCACGACAGACAGACAGACAGACAGACAGACAGACAGACAGACAGACAGACAGACAGACAGACAGACAGACAGACAGATAGATAGATAGATAGATAGAAAGATAGATAGTGTGTGTTCTCACCAGGTTGACAGGGTATACAGAGCCCGTGTCTGTCCCGTACTAGCTCCACCGTCCCCTCGTTCACCTGAATCAGTCTGATGGGGTACACACTGGGCAGGATGCGACTGTTGAACCCACACGCACCCACCTGGCACACACACACACACACACACACACACACACACGGATGGACACACGCCCAGAGGGCCACATGCCGAAACACACAACACACCATTACATTTACATCACAGATAATAATGACATGACATAACATAAGAACACACACACACCCCCCCCCCACACACACACCTTTCCGTCCATATTTGCGATGCTACAGTTACACTCGGTGGCGCCGTAGAACTCTGCCACCTGGTGAATCCTGAAGCGCTGTGTAAACTCCTCCCACACGGCGGGGCGGAGCCCGTTACCCACGGCAACACGCACACGGTGACACACCTGGGAGGGACGTTCTGGCTGGGCCAACAGGTACCTGCACATCTCACCTATATACTGAACCACCTGTGGATGGAGAGAAACACCCTGGTGGGAGGAGCTATAGGAGGACGGGGTCATTGTAATGAGCCCATCCTCCTATAGCTCCTCCCATCAGCCTCCACTGATACACACACAAACACACATACACTGAGTATACCAAACATTAAGAACATCTAATATTGAGTCGCCCCGCACCCTCCCCTTTTGCCCTCAGAATAGCCTCAATTTGTCGGGGCATGGACTATGCTTCCCATAGTTGTGTCAAGTTGGATGGATGTCCTTTGGGTGGTGGACCATTCGTGATGCACACAGGAAACTGTTGAGCGTGCAAAACCCAGCAACGTTGCAGTTCTTGACACAAACCGGTGCGCCTGGCACCTACTACCATACCCCGTTCAAAGGCACTTCAATCTTTTGTCTTGCTAATTCACCCTCTGAATGGCACACGTACACAATCCATGTCTCAATTGTCTCAAGGCTTAAAAATCCTGCTTTAACCTGTCTCCTCCCCTTCATCTACACTGATCGAAGTGGATTTAACAAGTGACATCAATAAGGGATCATAGCTTTCACCTGGTCAATCTATGTCATGGAAAGGGTTCTTAATGTTTTGTACACTCAGTGTATATGCATACACACACAAAGTAGAATTGAAGTGGGCACAAATCTCTTGCACAACCACACCATCTTGTGGCAAAAGGATACACTTGGAGCAGTGGTATTCAAACCTTTTCAGCGGGGACCCCATTTTTTTCACCCCAAACCCCAAATCTAATGACAACCTTAAATCTCTCGCTCATACATATATATATATATATATATATATATATATATATACAAATAAAAATGTAATAAATTGAAGGTTCTCTCTTTTCAAAATTAAGATAACCAATAAATAAATGTACTCAATAAAATTGTATTTTTCTAATTATCTTTCAAGAAACTTTGTATATTGTCCGATGCAAAAATTAAGAATACAGATTATTGTAATTCTCCCGCCACCCCACTATAAATCAATCAATCAAATGTATTGATAAAGCCCTTTTTACATCAGCAGATGTCACAAAGTGCTATACACGACCCCAACCACTGACTGGTATTAAAGGCCCAGTGCAGTCAAAAACGTGATTTTCCTGTGTTTTATATTTCCACACTATAAAGTTGGAATAATACTGTGAAATTGTGATAATGCCCTTTTAGTGTAAGAGCTGTTTGAAAAGACTGGCTGAAATATCAGCTTGTTTTAGTGGGATGGAGTTTTGGCCTGCCTGGTGACATCACCATGCGGTAAATTAGTTAATAGACCAATAAGAAAGAGAGTTCCAAACCTCTCTGCCAATAACAGCACGTTTTCAGTTTTCCCCTCCCCACTCAGACCACTCCCAGACAGTCCTAGCAAAGTTCTTGCTTGAGAAAGTTCCCTTTGCTAAGAAGCTATTTTTGTTCCTTTTTGACCATTTTAATTGAAAATTGTTACCCAGAAATGATTTGATATTGAGAAAAATGGCTGAATTGGACCTTTAACAAAACAATTATGTTACATCAACAACAGAAAAACAACCTATTAAACAAAACCCTGTCTGAACGGCTCATTCACCTCAGTTGGGTTCAAGGTCTCAGACCTCCCATTGTTGTTGTGTGTGATTGGCTGATAAACTCACCGTGCAGTTGTACTTGACACAGTCGTCCCAGAAACGGCTAGCAGAGAATTTACTCCTCACTACAACAGTTAACCCATGGAGCAGACACTGTCCCACACCCATAATGTTACCTAGAGAGAGGTCACACACACACACACACACACACACACACACACACACAGAGACAGAGACAGATAGTGATGGAGGGGGGTAGAGGATGACATGCAAGAGCTTGCTACTGTAACTCTATAGCTGTTCTCTGTTGCTATGAGCATGTTGTAATAATACTCCAAGATCCTATCACACACACACATGATGAGTACATACCAGCGGAGTGGTAGAGAGGCAAACAGTTGTAGATTATGTCATCGTGACGCAGGCCGAAGGAATGGAACCCAAAGGCAGCGATGCGATAGTACCTGATAACATACACACAGAACAATCTAGAACCATTCTAGAACAAACTACACACATTTCTAGAACACACTAACACCATTCTAGAACACTCTAGAACACACTAACACCATTCTAGAACACACTAGAACACACTAACACCATTCTAGAACACACTATAACACACTAACACCATTCTAGAACACACTAGAACACACTAACACCATTCTAGAACACACTAGAACACACTAACACCATTCTAGAACACACTAGAACACACTAACACCAATCTAGAACACTAGGTGTCACTCACTAGAACACACTAGGTGTCACTCACCTACTATGCACCACAATAGCAGCCTTAGGCATTCCTGTTGTACCAGAGGTATAGATATAGAATAGTCTATCTGGAGGGAGGGAGGGGAATGGTTATTACAGCAGTTGTAAGATGTTAATCACAAAGTTAACACACACACACATTTTCATGTTATTATTCTACCTTTTCAGACTCTTACTCACTCAGACAAGTATATCACATTATGAGTCATAGTGACTCATTATCATTGAATTGAATGATTCATTCGTAGTCACAGATCCAATTGTCAGTGTGTGTTTGTGTTTGTGTGTGTGTTTGTGTGTGTGTGTGCGTTTGCGTTTGCGTGTGCGTGTATGTCTGTGTGTATGTCTGTGTCTGTGTGTGTCTGTGTGTCTCTGTGTCTTTGTGTCTCTGTGTGTGTCTGTGTCTGTGTGTCTGTCTGTCTGTGTGTCTCTGTGTGTCTGTCTGTGTGTCTGTCTGTGTGTCTGTGTGTTTCTGTCTGAGTGTCTGTGTGTCTTTATGTCTGTGTGTCTGTCTGTGTGTCTGTGTGTCTGTCTGTGTGTCTGTGTGTCTGTCTGTGTGTCTGTCTGTGTGTCTGTGTGTTTCTGTCTGAGTGTCTGTGTGTCTGTGTGTCTCTGTGTCTGTCTGTCCGTCTGTCTGTCTGTGTGTCTCTGTGTCTATGTGTCTGTCGGTGTGTCTGTCGGTGGGTCTGTCTGTGGGTATGTGTGTCTGTGGGTGTCTATGTGTCTGTCTGTCTGTCTGTCTGTCTGTCTGTCTGTGTCTGTCTGTGGGTCTGTCTGTGTGTATGTGTGTCTGTGTGTCTCAGTGTGTGTCTGTGTGTCTCTGTGTCTGTGTGTCTCTATGTCTGTGTGTCTCTGTGTGTGTCTGTGTGTCTCTGTGTGTCTGTGTGTCTCAGTGTCTGTCTGTCTGTGTGTCTGTCTGTCTGTGTGTCTGTGTGTGTCTGTGTGTGTCTGTGTGTCTGTCTGTCTGTGTGTCTGTGTGTCTGTGTGTGTGTGTCTCTGTGTGTGTCTGTCTGTGTGTCTGTGTCTGTGTGTGTGTGTCTCTCTGTGTGTCTCTCTGTGTGTCTCTCTGTGTGTCTCTGTGTGTCTCTGTGTCTGTCTGTATGTCTGTGTCTGTGTGTGTGTCTGTGTGTGTGTCTGTGTGTCTCTGTGTCTCTGTGTGTCTCTGTGTCTATGTGTCTGTCTCTGTGTGTCTGTGTGTCTCTGTGTGTGTGTTGAACTCAAACCCACTACATGACATATTCTGAGGGTGAAGAGGGTACACCCACACACACACACAGACACAGACACAGACACACACACAGACACACACACACAGACACACACACAGAGAGAGAACTGGTCCAGTCTGAATGCTTGTTTGAAGTCAGTGTGTGTTTGTCCTTTAGATAACACTATACAAACACTGAGAACCCATGTGTGTGTTTGTGTGTGTAGGGAGGGAGGGACATCTAGGGTAAACATACAGAAATACAGACAGAGGGAGAGAGGGGAGAGAGAGAGAGATACAGGAAGAGATTTGGGGTGGGGGGGGATAGGCAGGCAGAAAAATACGGAAATACAAACAGAGGGGAGAGAGAGATTGAGCGAGAGAGCGGGAGACCGAGAGAGACAAGCTGTTCACAAACAGAAATAGACCCCACGGAGCCCCAGGACAGCAACACAATTAGACCCAACCAAATCATGAGAACAAAAAGATAATTACTTGACACATTGGAGAGAATTTACAAAAAAACAGAGCAAACTAGAATGCTATTTGGCCCTAAACAGAGAGTACACAGTGGCAGAATACCTGACCACTGTGACTGACCCAAACTTAAGGAAAGCTTTGACTATGTACAGACTCAGTGAGCATAGCCTTGCTATTGAGAAAGGCCACCATAGGCAGACCTGGCTCTCAAGAGAAGACAGGCTATGTGCACACTGCCCACAAAATGAGGTAGAAACTGAGCTGCACTTCCTAACCTCCTGCGATCCACAAAGAATTCGAAAACAAACCCAATTTTGATAAACTCCCTTATCTACTGGGTGAAATACCACAGTGTGCCATCACAGCTGCAACATTTGTGACCTGTTGCCACAAGAAAAGGGCAACCAGTGAAGAACAAACACCATTGTAAATACAACCTATATTTATGTTTATTTATTTTCCCTTTTGTACTTTGTTACAACACTGTATATATACATAATATGACATTTGAAATGTCTTTATTCTTTTGGAACTTCTGAGTGTAATGTTTACTGTTAATATTTATTGTTTATTTCACTTTTGTTTACTATCTACTTCACTTGCTTTGGCAATGTTCACATACATTTCCCATGCCAATAAAGCCCTTAAATTGAAATTGATACAGACAGACATAAAGGGGAGGGGCCTAGGGAAGTGGGGTAAAGGTTGCATACCAATCAAGTGTGGGCCAGTACAGAATGAATGAGAGAGAGAGAGAGAAACTGGGAGGGAGAGATGGGTAGAGAGAGAGAGAGAGAGAGAGAGAGAGAGAGAGAGAGAGAGAGAGAGAGAGAGAGAGAGAGAGAGAGAGAGAGAGAGAGAGAGAGAGAGAGAGAGAGAGAGAGAGAGAGAGAGAGAGAGAGAGAGAGAGCGAGAGGGAGAGAAAGAGAGAGAGAGAGAGAGAGAGAGAGAGAGAGAGAGAGAGAGAGAGAGAGAGAGAGAGAGAAAGGTATATATCCAGTATGTGTCAAAGGTCAAGACCCGGTCTGTCACGCTACACAGTGTAGTGTGTGTGTGTGTGTGTGTGTGTTGACCTAAAGGTCCTCACAAGGATAGTAAAACAAGGAAAATTGTCCCTTGTGGGGACATTTCCCACCTCCCCATGAGGAAAAAGGCTAGTTTAAGCTTAGGGGTTAGGGTTAGGGTTAGGGTAAGGGGGTTAGGGTTAGGGGGTTAGGGGAAATACCATTTTGAAAATCTATTTTACGAGGATAGAAGAACAAAACATGTGCATGATACAGTGAGGGAAAAAAGTATTTGATACCCTGCTGATTTTGTACGTTTGCCCACTGACAAAGAAATGATCAGTCTATAATTTTAATTTAATTTGACCCCCTCTCAATCAGAAAGATTTCTGGCTCCCAGGTGTCTTTTATAAATCAAATCAAATCAAATCAAATCAAATCAAATCAAATTTTATTGGTCACATGCGCCGAATACAACAGGTGCAGACATTACAGTGAAATGCTTACTTACAGCCCTTAACCAACAGTGCATTTATTTTAAACAAAAAAGTAAGAATAAAACAACAACAAAAAAGTGTTGAGAAAAAAAGAGCAGAAGTAAAAATAAAGTGACAGTAGGGAGGCTATATATACAATAGAATAAAGTGACAGTAGGGAGGCTATATATACAGGGGGGTACCGTTGCATAGTCAATGTGCGGGGGCACCGGCTAGTTGAGGTAGTTGAGGTAATATGTACATGTGGGTAGAGTTAATGTGACTATGCATAAATACTTAACAGAGGCAGACCTGGCTCTTAAAGGGAGTGCTCCTAATCTCAGCTTGTTACCTGTATAAAAGATACCTGTCCACAGAAGCAATCAATCAATCAGATTCCAAACTATCCACCATGGCCAAGACCAAAGAGGATGTCAGGGACAAGATTGTAGACCTACACAAGGCTGGAATGGGCTACAAGACCATCGTCAAGCAGCTTGGTGAGAAGGTGACAACAGTTGGTGCGATTATTTGCAAATGGAAGAAACACAAAATAACTGTCAATCTCCCTCGGCCTGGGGCTCCATGCAAGATCTCACCTCGTGGAGTTGCAATGATCATGAGAACAGTGAGGAATCAGCCCAGAACTACACGGGAGGATCTTATCAATGATCTCAAGGCAGCTGGGACCATAGTCACCAAGAAAACAATTGGTAACACACTACGCTGTGAAGGACTGAAATCCTGCAGCGCCCGCAGGGTCCCCTTGCTCAAGAAAGCACATATACAGGCCCGTCTGAAGTTTGCCAATGAACATCTGAATGATTCAGAAGAGAACTGGGTGAAAGTGTTGTGGTCAGATGAGACCAAAATTGAGCTCTTTGGCATCAACTCAACTCGCCGTGTTTGGAGGAGGAGGAATGCTGCCTATGACCCCAAGAACACCATCCCCACCGTCAAATATGGAGGTGGAAACATTATGCTTTGGGGGTGTTTTTCTGCTAAGGGGATAGGACAACTTCACCGCATCAAAGGGACGATGGACGGGGTCATGTACCATCAAATTTTGGGTGAGAACCTCCTTCCCTCAGCCAGGGCATTGAAAATGGGTCGTGGATGGGTATTCCAGCATGACAATGACCCAAAACACACACGTTCAAGGCAACAAAGGAGTGACTCAAGAAGAAGCACATTAAGGTCCTGGAGTGGCCTAGCCAGTCTCCAGACCTTAATCACATAGAAAATCTGTGTAGGGAGCTGAAGGTTCGAGTTGCCAAACGTCAGCCTCGAAACCTTAATGACTTGGAGAAGATCTGCAAAGAGGAGTGGGACAAAATCCCTCCTGAGATGTGTGCAAACCTGGTGGCCAACTACAAGAAACGTCTGACCTCTGTGGTTGCCAACAAGGGTTTTGCCACCAAGTACTAAGTCATGTTTTGCAGAGGGGTCAAATACTTATTTCCCTAATTAAAATGCAAATCAATTTATAACATTTTTTATATGCGTTTTTCTGAATTGTTTTGTTGTTTTTCTGTCTCTCACTGTTCAAATAAACCTACCATTAAAATTATAGACTGATCATGTCTTTGTCAGTTGGCAAACGTACTAAATCAGCAGGGGATCAAATCCTTTTCCCCCCACTGTACAGACAGGCTGCTACCTGTAGATAGTTGGAATACAGTAAGAGTGTCAGCAAATGAACATGAACAGGCTTGATCATCATCACCTTAGGAATGATGGGGAGATAGAGTCAACACACAGAGAGAGCGAGAGAGAGGGGGAGAGAGGGAGAGAGGGGGGGAGAGGGAGAGAGAGAGAGAGGGGGAGAGGGAGAGAGAGGGGGGGGAGAGAGAGGGGGGGAGAGAGAGAGAGAGAGGGGGGAGAGAGAGAGAGAGGGAGAAAGAGAGTTGAATTGAGAGAGAGAGAGAGAGAGAGAGGGAGAGAAAGAGGGAGACAAAGAGAGAAAGTGATGGAGGGGGGTAGAGGATGACATGCAAGAGCTTGCTACTGTAACTCTATAGCTGTTCTCTGTTGCTATGAGCATGTTGTAATAATACTCCAAGATCCTATCACACACCAGTCCCACACACACACCAGTCCCACACACACACCAGTCCCACACACACACCAGTCCCACACACACACCAGTCCCACACACACCAGTCCCACACACACCAGTCCTACACACACACCAGTCCAACACACACACCAGTCCCACACACACACCAGTCCCACACACACACCAGTCCCACACACACACCAGTCCCACACACACACCAGTCCCACACACACACCAGTCCAACACACACACCAGTCCCACACACACCAGTCCTACACACACACCAGTCCCACACACACACCAGTCCAACACACACACCAGTCCCACACACACCAGTCCTACACACATCCACCCTGGGGCCAATGTCTCACCATTGAATCCCTTGATGTGTGTGACAGGAGGGGGGTCCCGGGGAAAGGAGGTCAGTAAAGAGTCCAGGTTTTGGGCTGAGAGGGTAGAGAGGGCAGGGTGGTCCTCACCCAGACCAGCCCCAGTACTGAACAGTACCATAGACTGGTCTAGAGAACAAGACACCTCCAACACAGATATAGAGGGAGGGAGGGAGGGAGGGAGGGAGGGAGGGGGAGGACATTGGTCATTAGTATCCAAAGTAGATTTGACTGACAGAAGCTGCTCTCAAAATTGAACAATTAGGTCCCTTCTCCTCTCCTCCCTCACCCTCTTCTGCTCTCCTCCCTAACCCTATCCTCCTCTTCTCCCTTCTTACCTTCTGCTAGCTCCACCCCAAACACCACCCCCTTCGCTCTGGACACACCCACACAGTGAAGCAGCGAATCACTGCGCAGGTTGAAGTTGATGAGGGCCGCTTCCACACCCACCTCCAATGAAACCAGACCAAACTTTACTTAAATATCGCTTTCAAAACATCACATTAACAAAACACTTTTACTGAACAAAACAGAGTTCTCCCTCGTAAAATACATATGTGATCTCAATGGGATATACCTCTATAAATAAATGTATAAAAGAAAGTGAGACATTGAAATCCAAATAAAATTACTATTAAATAAAAGTAAATTAAAATTAAATAAACTTTAAAATGGAATTGAATGAAAAACAAAGCCTACCTGCGCCAGGCCCATCCACAGCACCACCACTAGGGGGCGACTCTCCAGGTAGAGGGCTACCACGTCCCCCTTTCCCCAGCCCTGTGTCCGTGCCCAATGGGCAACCTGGTGGCATCGCCCTGCCAGCTCCCTGAAGGTCCACACCTGAAGGAAGAAATGTTTTTATTTCACAAATATAAAAAAGACTGTAGCGAACCTTAAGGCCATCACCTAGCAACCTCGTCAAGGGGTTCAGATCACTTGACGTTAATGGCTAAAGTGTTGGGTGGACAGTCACTGGAACCATGGAGTTCCAGTCAAGGCCACCACCCTGAGTTCTCTACAATACATATAAGCCTGATTCACAGAAACCAAACCGAGCCACACTGAGCTGCGCTAGGCTCCAAACCGAGCCACACTGAGCTGCGCTAGGCTCCAAACCGAGCCACACTGAGCTGCGCTAGGCTCCAAACCGAGCCACACTGAGCTGCGCTAGGCTCCAAACCGAGCCACACTGAGCTGCGCTAGGCTCCAAACCGAGCCACACTGAGCTGCGCTAGGCTCCAAACCGAGCCACACTGAGCTGCGCTAGGCTCCAAACCGAGCCACACTGAGCTGCGCTAGGCTCCAAACCGAGCCACACTGAGCTGCGCTAGGCTCCAAACCGAGCCACACTGAGCTGCGCTAGGCTCCAAACCGAGCCACACTGAGCTGCGCTAGGCTGGCCTGGTTACACGTCCACTCAATCCAATAGCCTACTTGCAATGACTGTGATAAAATACGGTTGCAAAGCTACCGTTAACTTACCAAAGTTACCCGGAATCTTCTGTAATTTTAGTAACTAACAGGTAATCTATGGCAATCAATTCTAACTTTGGTAATTTATGCTTGAATAACGTTTAAAGAATGTATTCGTATATTATTAATTTTTTTATATCTGTGTAATATATTCATTTTGTATATTACCCATGAGTTTCTAGTGGATAGACCAGACGGTTCAAAAGTAAATAGCCTAATTAATGAAAAAAAAGCATCTTATCAACAATAGCATTATTTTCACTTAACTCTTCCAACTGTTGACTTTTTTCACAGCTGCCACCAGTTTGGCGCCAAAACATTTACAACAAAGGCATATTAGCAAACACAACGTGCCACTGGAACACAGGACTGATGGTTGCTGACAATGGGCCTCTGTACGCCTATGTAGATATTGCATAAAAAAATCAGCCATTTCCAGCTACAATAGCCATTTACAACATTAACAATGTCTACACTGTATTTCTGATCAATTTGATGTTATTTTAATGGACAAAACTATTGTTTTTCTTTCGAAAACAAGGACATTTCTAAGTGACCCCAAACTTTTGAACGGTAGTGTATATTCAACAATGTAAATGTAAATCATATCACAATGTATTTAAAGTGTATTTCACCAGGACTCACACTTTACAGTAAAAACTATAATTTGTTTGTTGTTGATATAATTAATATAACATACCTCTCCGGTAGACTCCCAGACCAGCGCAGGCTTGTCTGGGTATAGCGCCACCGTATGGGCAAACATGGAAGGTACAGTACTGTTGTTACGGAGGTGCTGCCGGATGCAGTATTTAACACGCAGCAGCACATATAGACCTCTGCTGGGGAGAGAGGAGAGAGGGAGAGAGGGGGGAGAGAGGGAGGGAGGGAGGGAGGGCGATAGCAAGTCAGACAGATAGACATCCCACCCAACCACTCCTCCCTCCCTCCCTCCCTCCCTCCCTCTCTCTCTACAGCCATACTAACATTAGGTCTCTCTTGGCGGTTCGTAGAGCCACATAGAGGAACCTCCATCCCCCCGCGGTGAGGTACAGTCCTAACCCAGCCGCCAGGGTCCATGACCAGGGTACAGAACTGAGCACCACCCCTATGGATCTCAGAGATGCAGACACACTGCCAAGTAGCATTATTACTGGTGGGGAGGGGAGAGAGGAGGTGGGGGAGAGGGGAGGAGAGAGAGGGGAGGGAGGGGAGGGAGGGAGGGAGGGAGGGGAGGGAGGGGAGGGAGGTGAGAGAGTGGCGAGGGGAGGAGAAAGGGGGAGGAGAGGGGTGAAATGGAGAGGGGGGAGAAATGGAGAGGGGGAGGATGGAGAGGGGGAGGAATGGAGAGGGGGTGAAATGGAGAGGGGGTGATATGGAGAGCGGGAGGAATGGAGAGGGGGAGGAAGCAAGGGAGCGGGTGAGAAAGGGTACAGGGGGAGTTGAGAAGAGGAGAGGGATAGGAGAGAGAGGGGAAAAGCAGATGTAGAAGAGAGGAGGAAGGTGAGGGGAAGAGGAGAGAGGGGAGGGGAGGCGTAGAAGAGAGGAGGAATGTGAGGGGAGGAGGAGAGAGGGGAGGGGAGGCGTAGAAGAGAGGAGGAAGGTGAGGGGAAGAGGAGAGAGGGGAGGGGAGGCATAGAAGAGAGGAGGAATGTGAGGGGAAAGTGTGGGACGGAAGAACAGAGAGGGGAGAGATGGAGATACAACAAGGAGGAAGTAAGGAGGAAAGTGGAGGAGAGAGGAGAACAACAACAGAGGATTATTAGGTAATACACTACATCCTTCATTATATTACCCTGGTCAACAGAGGATTATTAGGTAATACACTACATCCTTCATTATATTACCCTGGTCAACAGAGGATTATTAGGTAATACACTACATCCTTCATTATATTACCCTGGTCAACAGAGGATTATTAGGTAATACACTACATCCTTCATTATATTGCACTATAAAGAGAAAGTCGTTATGGGCCCTGGTCAAAAGTAGTGCACTACATAGGGAATAGGGTTCCTTAGGCCCTGGGCAAAAGTAGTACACTATAACTACACACAATAACTATCTATGACTGAATGAATTCATTGTATATGACAAATGTAAAATACATATATTATTGCCTAGGAAGTTAGCCTATAACAAAACACACATTGAAATGTATTGAGGATTTTTTTTTTAAACAATGAAGTCAACATACTGATTTCCATCATATCCAAGAGATTCTGAGGGAAAGTCAACCACAGTTAGTCAATGTACAACCACAGTTAGTCAACGCCTTACACTGGTTAATCTTGAAACTTTCTCTGTAAAGCTAACTTCCAGCAAGTTTTTATCTGGTCTACAACTGGGTTTCTCTCTTTCCATTGTCAGTATTCTTTTTTCAGGGTTATGTTCAGTCTCCCCAAGAACCTTGTCCATTTCATGTAACATCCATAATGTTTCTTATTTGCTTCACATCTCCAACATGCCAATATTTTGGGGGGGGGTATACACTCCCCCCAAGGCGTACTATAGACACACACATCAAACATGTATCAACCCTATGGCAAAATGTGTAGAATTGCAGGAAATTAGTTATAGAATTGCAAAATCTTTAACTTAAAATCTTTAACTCTAAAACGTCAAAATGTTCTCTCCGCTGATGTTTTGTTGCCTCATTAAAGTTGCCCATCCATTTTACATTTACATTTTAGTCATTTAGCAGACGCTCTTATCCAGAGCGACTTACAGTTAGTGAATACATTATTATTATTTTATTTTTTTATACTGGCCCCCGTGTGAATCGAACCGCAACCTGGCGTTGCAAACGCATCTCTATCAACTGAGCTAAATCCCTGCCGGCCATTCCCTCCTAGGACGACGCTGGGCCAATTGTGCGCGGAGTCTCCTGGTGCGGGGCTGGACAGAGCCTGGATTCGAACCAGGATCTCTAGTGACAAAGTTACACTGCGCCACTCAGGAGTAATCCCTTGCTCTAAATGGTATATACATGTAATTGTTAAAAGACAATATCCAAATGTAAATGTTTATTATTAATATCATGAATTTGGCGCTACCCCCAATGTTTATGAATAGTGGTGCTCACCTGTATGATAGTTTGACCGGCTACGTGATGTGTTCAACCCCTGTTCAGGGTGCTACGTATCCGTTGCAGATAGCGGACTCTGTGTGTCGGCGGCCACGATAAGAGCACTCTCTCTCGGCTACACCTGACTACTCTCACCGGTACCCCTAGGTTACTGTTGCTTATTTCGTTTAACTGAGCTAGAAACAGCAAGCTAAACTTCACTGTTGATGTACAGTAGCCTATCGCATATACTACAACCAACAGAAAGTAACCTATGAATGTAAGAAAGTAACGCAATAGATCAATAAAACACCAAAGTGAAAACTAAAATCTTTACAAAGTTCAGCCGCGGATAACACAGGTATCTCTCTCTATCTCTTCTCTCACTCTTTCAGCAAATCCTCCCAAAATAAACCCGGCTCAAAACGTCACGGGCATCGAGCTCATAATTGGCTCCGGTAGCTGTCAGTCAAACGGAGCCCGTTCGCTATTGGTCGACGGTACCAGAGAGTTGTGGTAAGGGTAGTCAGGTCACGCACTCTTCTGCCAGCACAATTCAGTTCAGTTATTTCGAAATGTAAAGTTGATCGCTGGCGGTGGAACAGTTGTGCAACCACAAGCCGCAGGAAGATGTTCTGTAGGGGGTGCTGAGTGTTTCTCTCTCTCTCTCTCTGACTCTCTCTCTCCTCCCCTCTCTCCCAACCTCTTTATAATAAAGTATTTGCAGGCTAACAATAAAATACAACTCCTAATGTGATGAGTAGCCTAAGCATAGGACAATATTCGATAACAGTAGTCACTGCAGCCTAAAGTAAATTAAAATACATTTGCCAAAATTGTATAATTACTCCTGTCTATACAGAAATAAATAAAATAATTCCAAACTTCACCAGACAGCATGCCTTAGCCACAGAGGATCATTAGCTCCTTTTAAAGCTGTTAAAGCTGTGGATTGTTTAAAATCACAAGCGTGTTTCCCCTTTGATTGTTGATTTTTTTAATCAATTCTCCCATTACACATTTCACCAGTAGTAAATGTACCATTAATACCATAATTTGGTTACATTAATTTATGTTAATGCATGGATTGATTAAGCCTACAGTCACTTACCGTTCTCATTCTCGGAGTGGAAACGTTGTTTGCAGAATTCACAACCTGCTACACTTGTGAGAAACAAGTTTTGGTTTATTTCATACCATTATTTATGCATTTTGGACCCAGTTGATTGATTTGATACAATGTTGCACTTCACTAGCAATAGCTCAAGTCAAGACAGATAGAAAGGGAGGCAGACAGGCGGAGTAGAGAGATGAATGTGATTGAATGAACCTGCATTTTCATCTGGATATTTTCTACTGTTTTTATTTTGTCGGTTTTATGTATTTTTACTTGATGATGGAAGTTTTAAGCCCACTGCTATGTTGGCCCAGGCTATCTCTTAGTTCCATGCACTCACTACTTTAGCCGCAAATGCAGCCTGGTATCATGGACTAGACGTAACATAGTCAATGTAAATCCGGCACACTGAAATTAGTGTGATATGTTACATTTGGTTTGGTTACATAAAACAGATGGATACTTAATAGGGTGGTTGGTTAGGGTGGACAGGTGGGTATATAACCCAAAGGTTGCGAGTTCGAATCTCATCATGGACAACTTTAGCATTTTAGCTAATTAGCAACTTTTTAACTACTTACTCCTTTTTAGCTACTTTGCAACTACTTAGCATGTTAGCTAACCCTTCCCCTAACCCTAACCTTAACCATTTTAGCTAATCCTAACCCTAACATTAACCCTTTTAGCTAATCCTTCCCCTAACCCTAACCTTAACCCTTTTAGCTAATCCTTCCCCTAACCCTAACCTTAACCCTTTTAGCTAATCCTTCTCCTAATCATAACCTTAACACTTTTAGCTAATCCTAACCCTAACCTTAACCCTTTTAGCTAATCCTTCCCCTAACCCTAACCTTAACCCTTTTAGCTAATCCTTCTCCTAATCATAACCTTAACCCTTTTAGCTAACCCTTCTCCTAACCCTAACCTTAACTCTTTAACCTAACTCCTAAACTTAACCTTAACCCTAACCCCTAGCCTAGCTAATGTTAGCCAGCTTGCTAATGTTAGCCACCCAGCCACATAGCTAGAATTTGTAACATATCATCGTTTTGCAAATTAATAACATATAGTACATTTTGCAAATACTTAACATATTATATGTTTTCAAATTCGGAACATATAATACGAATTGTAGTTCGTAACATATCATACGAAATGGGTGATGGACATCCACAAACTTAAAATATCATACTAGGTGAGTGGCGCAGTGGTCTAAGGCTAGATCTCTGTGCCACTAGAGATCCTGGTTCGAATCCAGGCTCTGTCGTAGCCGGCCGAGACCCATGGGGCGGCACACAATTGGCCCAGCGTCGTCCAGGGTAGGGGAGGGATCTAGCTCATTTGGTAGAGCATGGTGTTTGCAACGCCAGGGTTGTGGGTTCGATTCCCACGGGGGGGCAGTATGAAAAAATAAATAAATAATGTATGCACTGGATAAGAGCGTCTGCTAAATTACTAAAAATGTAAACGGGAGTGTTACAGAGTTACATACAGAATAATACGAAATGCTCTGAGACCAGGTTGGCCAATGGCTCATGGTGAGTCAATGTGTCCATATGGGAGGGTCTGGTGCTCTCCTATTAATCATTTAAATTCCGATTTGTATTATCAATCACGTGACAGTGATTTTGCGAAATGAACACGTTATTATTGAAAGGAAACTGTTCCACGAAAATGCGCATATGAAAATCATAACTGGCACGTAGATCGGTAGAAATGGTAGGATAAAATGTAAGCTCTCCCAAACTTGAAACACCCAAACTGCCTAGGAATACATACGGTTGTGAACAGAGCGCACATTTATTTGTACTGCATAATTACAATGTGTGTGTGTGTGTGAGAGAGAGAGAGATAATGAGAGGGGTGTTGTAACTAAGATTGTGCTTATTAAAACTGAGCACAAATGGACAGCTGTGCGATCCATCGTGGAGAAAAGCGCCCACCTTGATCCAATACCAGCCGGTGGAAAGCACCACTCTCTGGGGGCTGCACCCAGCACTGTGTTGCTTACTAGATTAAAGGGCTAGTACACCTACATGTTTGACATGGGCAGGAGCACGCCTGCGAGCTGAGGGCGAGATAATGCCATGTTCCCTTTTCGCCAAGTTTAGAATTGTAAACTAATAGAAAATAGAAGTGGAAAACTATTGCGAGCACTGCCCCAGATCACTTGATATCCACCACAAGGGGGAGAGAGAGGGGAGAGGGATAGAGAGGGAGATAGGGAGACCCGACTTAACAAAAACTAAACTGTCTATCATATAGCAGAGCGTGTGTCCGACTCCAACCCCCCCACAACTGAATAGTTAAGAGCGCACCGCTTCCAAAACAGAGCTGAGAGCTCTCCATGCGAATGGGCTCCATATATAAATATCCCATGTTTTTTTTCTCTCCCCTACCCAAATCCCATTATCATTTATATCAATAACGCAACAGAAACATTGTTTAATCGTTTTTTTATTGAAACACACATTACTGCAGTTTTACCATTGACCACCAGGGGTGCTGCAGCACCTTCAGCGCCCGTAATTCCCACGGCTATGTTTGCAACTATAGGTTATGGAGAGAGAACGAGAGGGAGAGTGCACATTGTTACAACACTGTATATATACATAATATGACATTTGAAATGTCTTTATTCTTTTGAAACTTCTGAGTGTAATGTTTACTGTTAATATTTATTGTTTATTTCACTTTTGTTTACTATCTACTTCCCTTGCTTTGGCAATGTTAACACACGTTTCCCATGCCAATATAGCCCTTAAATTGAATTGAAATTGAATTGAAAGAAAGAGGGTGGGTGGAGAGGTGGGGGAGGGAGAGAGAGAGAGAGAAGGTAGAGAGAAAGGGTGGAGTAGAGGTGGGGAAAAGAGAGAGAGAGGGTGAAGGAGAGCAGTGGAGGCTGCTGAGGGGAGGACGGCTTATAATAATGGCTGGAACGGAGTAAATGGAATGGCATCAAACACATGGAAACCATGTGTTTGAAGGGGATGATGACGCAAGAATGAGGGAATCTGATTTCATTGGTCCTCAACCCAAGGCTCAGTCATTTCATTCAGGGTAAGTGTAGTTAGCCATGAGTTAGCCTAGCCCGGAAGCAGGTTAGTTCTGAAGGATTCGTTGCCATTGAAATTTACCTGGCTAAAAGGTGAGCCACTTTCGTATGACCGGTTATCCCGAGTTGAACTCAGAGTTGGCCAAAGTTACCTCGTTAACTCCTCAAACCAGGTATGTACAGTGAGGGAAAAAAGTATTTGATCCCCTGCTGATTTTGTACGTTTGCCCACTGACAAAGACATGATCAGTCTATAATTTTAATGGTAGGTTTATTTGAACAGTGAGAGACAGAATAACAACAACAAAATCCAGAAAAACGAATGTCAAAAATGTTATATATTGATTTGCATTTTAATGAGGGAAATAAGTATTTGACCCCTCTGCAAAACATGACTTAGTACTTGGTGGCAAAACCCTTGTTGGCAATCACAGAGATCAGACGTTTCTTGTAGTTGGCCACCAGGTTTGCACACATCTCAGGAGGGATTTTGTCCCACTCCTCTTTGCAGATCTTCTCCAAGTCATTAAGGTTTCGAGGCTGACGTTTGGCAACTCGAACCTTCAGCTCCCTCCAAAGATTTTCTATGGGATTAAGGTCTGGAGACTGGCAAGGCCACTCCAGGACCTTAATGTGCTTCTTCTTGAGCCACTCCTTTGTTGCCTTGGCCGTGTGTTTTGGGTCATTGTCATGCTGGAATACCCATCCACGACCCATTTTCAATGCCCTGGCTGAGGGAAGGAGGTACTCACCCAAGATTTGACGGTACATGGCCCCGTCCATCGTCCCTTTGATGCGGTGAAGTTGTCCTGTCCCCTTAGCAGAAAAAACACCCCCAAAGCATAATGTTTCCACCTCCATGTTTGACGGTGGGGATGGTGTTCTTGGGGTCATAGGCAGCATTCCTCCTCCTCCAAACACGGCGAGTTGAGTTGATGCCAAAGAGCTCGATTTTGGTCTCATCTGACCTCAACACTTTCACCCAGTTCTCCTCTGAATCATTCAGATGATAATTGGCAAACTTCAGACGGGCCTGTATATGTGCTTTCTTGAGCAGGGGGACCTTGCGGGTGCTGCAGGATTTCAGTCCATCACGGCGTAGTGTGTTACCAATTGTTTTCTTGGTGACTATGGTCCCAGCTGCCTTGAGATCATTGACAAGATCCTCCCGTGTAGTTCTGGGCTGATTCCTCACCGTTCTCATGATTATTGCAACTCCACGAGGTGAGATCTTGCATGGAGCCCCAGGCCGAGGGAGATTGACAGGTCTTTTGTGTTTCTTCCATTTGCGAATAATCGCACCAACTGTTGTCACCTTCTCACCAAGCTGCTTGGCAATGGTCTTGTAGCCCATTCCAGCCTTGTGTAGGTCTACAATCTTGCCCCTGACATCCTTGGAGAGCTCTTTGGTCTTGGCCATGGTGGAGAGTTTGGAATCTGATTGATTGATTGCTTCTGTGGACAGGTGTCTTTTATACAGGTAACAAACTGAGATTAGGAGCACTCCCTTTAAGAGTGTGCTCCTAATCTCATGTCAGTGTTTGCTGTAGGTGGGTGTGGTGTTGGAATCAGGCGCAGGACGCAGAAAATAAGTCCAAAAGACTTTAGTGAAGGCACAAACTAATACACGAGACAAAAGCCCTGAGGCGAGAAACTCCGCACGCAGGCGTAAAACAAAAGGGCGCACTAAACATGTGCGAGTATATTCTCCTTAACAGAGGAGAAAAGCTATAAAGAGTAAACGGTATACTGTAGAGCAAATACACGACATCGAAACAATCACACACAACACCTGACAAACACAACGAGAACTTATAGGACACTAATGACACTAAACGACAACAGGTGTACAATTCCAGACAAGACCAAACGAACATAGAAACATACAACGGTGGCAGCTAGTATTCCGGAGACGACGAACGCCGAAGCCTGCCCGAGCAAGGAAGAGAGGCAGCCTCGGCCGAAACGCGACAGTACCCCCCTTGGACGCGCGGCCCAGACGTGCGCCCGACTCGGCCTCGGGGGACGACCAGGAGGACGCGGAGCAGGGCGCGTCGGGTGACTACGATGGAATTCCGTCCAGAGAGACGGGTCCAAAATGTCTCTCCTCGGCACCCAGCACCGTTCCTCCGGGCGTGCACTCTCTCACTCCACCAGATATTGGAGACCCCCATCCGACGTCTCAAATCCAAGATGGACCGCACGGAGTACGCCGGTGCCCCTCGATGTCCAATGGGGGCGGAGGAGTCTCCCTGATCTCATTTTCTTGGAGTGGGCCAGCTACCACCGGCCTGAGAAGAGACACATGGAACGAGGGGTTAATACTTTTATACTCAA
This sequence comes from Coregonus clupeaformis, assembly GCF_020615455.1. Classification (NCBI taxonomy): domain Eukaryota; kingdom Metazoa; phylum Chordata; class Actinopteri; order Salmoniformes; family Salmonidae; genus Coregonus; species Coregonus clupeaformis. The sequence goes on from NC_059209.1 coordinate 4,741,951, forward strand.
CAGGTAGTTGTAATCTGTAAAACACCTCGTTCAATCTTCTCAGGACTTTAAACGCCCCACAAACCGCCGACCCAGTTTCCGACAGGGCAGGCGGAGGGGCAGGTTTCTGGTAGAGAGCCAGACTCGATCACCAGGTGCGTACACCGGTCCCTCACTGCGGTGGAGATCGGCGCTCCGCCTTTTGACGACGGAGGCCCGCTGCAGGTGGACGTGTGCAGCGTTCCACGTCTCCTCCGAGCGCCGCACCCACTCATCCACCGCAGGAGCCTCGATCTGGCTCTGCTGCCAAGGTGCCAGAACTCGGCTGGTAACCTAACACACATTGGAAAGGGGTTAGGTTAGTGGAGGAATGGCGTAGGGAATTCTGGGCCATTTCTGCCCAGGGAACGCCTCGTGCCCACTCCTCCGGCCGGTCCTGGCAGTATGATCTAAGAAACCTACCCACATCCTGGTTCACACGTTCCACCTGCCCATTACTCTCCGGATGGTAACCCGAGGGTGAGGCTCACCGAGACCCCCAACCGCTCCATAAAGGCTCTCCAGACTCTGGAGGTAAATTGGGGACCTCGATCAGACACAATATCCCTCGGGTACCCCGTAGTGCCGGAATACATGGGTGAATAGCGCTTCGCGGTCTGTAGGGCAGTAGGAAGGCCCGGCATAGGGAGCAAACGACAGGCCTTAGAGAACCGGTCCACAACGACCAGTATAGTAGTATTCCCCTGTGAGGGAGGAAGGTCAGTGATGAAATCCACCGAGAGGTGAGACCATGGTCGTTGTGGAACGGGCAGGGTAGTAACTTACCCCTAGGCAGATGTCTAGGCGCCTTACACTGGGCGCACACCGAGCAGGAGGAGACATAAACCTCACATCCCTCGCCAACGTGGGCCACCAGTACTTAGCACTAAGGCAGTGCACTGTCCGGCCGATACCAGGATGTCCAGAGGAGGGTGACGTGTGAGCCCAATAGATCAATCGATCCCGAACCTCGAGCGGAACGTACTTCCGACCCTCCGGGCATTGAGGTGGACTAGGGTCGGTGCGCAACGCCCGCTCGAGTTCAGCATCGACCTCCCACACTACCGGTGCCACCAGACAAGACTCCGGCAGTATGGGAGTGGGCTCCACGGACCTCTCCTCCGTGTCATACCACCGAGACAGTGCGTCTGCCTTACCGTTCTGTGACCCAGGGATGTACGTGATCTTAAATACGAACCGGGTCAAAAACATATTCCACCGCGCCTGGCGAGGGTTCAGTCTCCTAGCTGCCCGGATGTACTCCAGGTTACGGTGGTCCGTCAAAATGAGGAAAGGGGTGTTGAGCCCCCTCAAGCCAGTGCCTCCACACCTTTAGGGCCTGTACCACGGCTAACAGCTCCCCTGTCCCCTACGTCATAATTTCGCTCCGCCGGACTGAGCTTCTTGGAATAAAAGGCACAGGGGCGGAGTTTAGGGGCGTGCCGGACCGTTGCGGCACGGCTCCTATACCCGGCCTCTGACGCGTCCACCTCCACCTGAAATGGTAAAGAGGATCCGGATGCGCCAGCACCGGAGCCGAGGTAAACAGGTCCTTCAGCCTCCCAAACGCCCTGTCCGCCTCGGCCTACCACTGCAAACGCACCGGACCCCCTTCAAAAGAGACGTTACGGGAGCTGCCACCTGTCCAAAACCCCGGATAAACCTCCGGTACTAAGCAAACCCCAAAAACTGCTGCACCTCCTTCACAGTGGTTGGCGTTTGCCAATTACACACGGCTGACACCCGGTCTACCTCCATCTTCACCCCTGACGCAGACAACTGATAACCCAAAAAAGGAGACCGACTCCTGGAAAAACAGACACTTCTCTGCCTTGACATACAGGTCGTACTCCAACAGCCTCCGCAACACTCGGCGCACCAGAGCCACATGCTCGACTCGGGTAGACGAGTACACGAGAATGTCATCTATGTACACGACCACCCCCTGCCCCTGCAAGTCCCTGAATATCTCATCCACGAATGATTGGAAAACTGAAGGAGCGTTCATCAACCCGTATGGCATGACAAGATACTCGTAATGGCCCGAGGTGGTACTAAAGGCTGTCTTCCATTCATCGCCCCCTAATGCGCACCAAGTTGTACGGCGCTCCTGAGATCTAATTTAGTGAAGAACGCCGCGTGCAATGACTCCGTCATGGTCGCAATCAGCGGGAGTGGATAACTGTACTTCACCGTGATCTGATTGAGACTACGGTAATCAATGCACGGGCGTAACCCACCATCCTTTTTCTTCACAAAAAAGAAACTCGAGGACGCAGGGGAAGTGGAGGGCCGTATGTATCCTTGTCTCAGAGATTCGTCTATCTAAGTCTCCATAGCTCTCTTCTCCTCCTGAGACAGAGGATACACATGGCTCCGTGGGAGCGCAGCTCCTGCCTGGAGGTCTATCGCACAATCTCCCTGCCTATGGGGAGGCAACTGCGTCGCCCTCGACTTACAGAACACAATAGCCAAATCCCCATACTCAGGGGGAACGTGCAATGCGGGCACCTGGTTTGGACTCTCCACCGAGGTAGCCCCTACGGAAACGCCTAAACATCGACCCACACACTGGTCAGACCACTCCATCAGAGCCCTCTCCTGCCACGAAATAGACGGGTTATGGGTACTCAACCAGGGCATGCCCAGCACCACCGGATACGCAGGCGAGTCGATCAGAAATAGCTGGATCATCTCCTGATGACCCCCCTGCGCACACATCCTAAGTGGCGCCGTGACCTCCCTGATCAAGTCCGATCCCAACGGACGGCTATCTAGGGCATGAACGGGGAAGAGGACGTCAACAGGAAGAAGGGGAATCCCTAAATCTAAACAAAATGTCCTATCCACAAAATTCCCAGCCGCGCCTGAATCTACCAGCGCCTTATGCTGGGAATGAGGTGCTACCTGTGGAAAACGCACAGGTATACAGAAGTGCGCAACAGAGAGCTCTGGGTGAGTGGGGCGCCTACTCACCTGGAAGGACTCCCCAGTGCGGGGCCTGTCGTCTTCTCCCCTAGGAGGCCATCCCCAGCACCTAGCCGCGGTGTGTCCTCCCCGACCACAGTTGGTGCAGGAGATGGACACCCTCGTACTCCGACCCCTCCTCTCTCTAGCGCCAGCGCCCCCAAGCTCCATGGGGCTCGGCTCGGAGGCGCTGGAGGGTGAAATGGACGGACCTCCCTCGGGACGTCCACGGGTAGCCAGCAGGGTGTCCAGCCTGATGGACATGTCGACTAACTGGTCGAAAGAGAGGCTGGTGTCCCGACAGGCCAGCTCCCGACGGACGTCCTCACGTAGACTACAGCGGTAGGGATCGATGAGGGCCCGCTCATTCCACCCTGCATCCGCCGCTAGAGTACGGAATTCCAACGCGAACTCCTGGGCACTCCTCTTCCCCTGCCGGAGGCAGAACAGACGCTCCCCGCCGCTTTCCCCTCCGGTGGATGGTCAAACACCGCCCCTGAAGCGGCGGGAGAACTCAGCGTATGTGATGGTGGTAGCGTCTATCCTCCTCCACTCGGCGTTGGCCCATTCTAACGCCTTGCCGGAAAGGCAGGAGAAAGGGCGGACACGCTCTCGTGTCCCGAGGGCGCCGGGTGCACGGTGGCCAGGTAAAGCTCCACCTGGAGAAGGAAGCCCTGACACCCGGCAGCGGTCCCATCGTAGGCCCTCGGGAGCGAGAGTCGAATTCCTCTGGGTTCCGGAGCGGGAATGGGCTGACTTGCTGATGGTGATGGCAGGGAAGGTGGCGTTGGGGGTGTCCTCGGGTCTCCCAGCGTTGGAGTGTGTTGATCACATCCTGCAGGGGCGGTCCCGATCCGCAGGATCTGGTCATTCTGCTCCCGGACCCGATCCTCCAACGTCTCCGGTGCTGCTGCGGCTCCTGCTGATTCCATTCAGAATGGTGTGTGATTCTGTCAGTGTTTGCTGTAGGTGGGTGTGGTGTTGGAATCAGGCGCAGGACGCAGAAAATAAGTCCAAAAGACTTTAGTGAAGGCACAAACTAATACACGAGACAAAAGCCCTGAGGCGAGAAACTCCGCACGCAGGCGTAAAACAAAAGGGCGCACTAAACATGTGCGAGTATATTCTCCTTAACAGAGGAGAAAAGCTACAAAGAGCAAATGGTATACTGTAGAGCAAATACACGACATCGAAACAATCACACACAACACCTGACAAACACAACGAGAACTTATAGGACACTAATGACACTAAACGACAACAGGTGTACAATTCCAGACAAGACCAAACGAACATAGAAACATACAACGGTGGCAGCTAGTATTCCGGAGACGACGAACGCCGAAGCCTGCCCGAGCAAGGAAGAGAGGCAGCCTCGGCCGAAACCGCGACATCTCAGCTCGTTACCTGTATAAAAGACACCTGGTAGCCAGAAATCTTTCTGATTGAGAGGGGGTCAAATACTTATTTACCTCATTAAAATGCAAATCAATTTATAACATTTTTGACATGCGTTTTTCTGCATTTTGTTGTTGTTATTCTGTCTCTCACTGTTCAAATAAACCTACCATTAAAATGATATACTGATCATGTCTTTGTCAGTGGGCAAACGTACAAAATCAGCAGGGGATCAAATACTTTTTTCCCTCACTGTAGGACACCCCTCAGTAGTCTTCACAAGGATAGTAAAACAAGGACAATTCTGACAAGTGGGGACATTTCGCCGGAACACACAAGGAAAAAGGCTTTTTTAGATTTAGGGTTAGAATTAGGGTTAGAATTAGGTTAGAATTAGCGTTACAATTAGGGTTAGAATTAGGGTTAGAATTAGGGTTAGAATTCAGGTAAGAGATTTAGGGTTAGGAGTTAGGTTTAGTTTTGAGGTTAGGGTTTTGGGGTAAGTTTAGGATTAGGTTAAGGAAAATATAATTTTGAATGGGAATCAATTGTCCCCACAAGGATAGTAAAACAAATTTGTGTGTTTATGTATGTGTGTGTGTGTGTGTGTATGTGTATGTGTATGTGTATGTGTATGTGTGTGTGTGTGTGTGTGTGTGTGTGTGTGTCTGTGTGTGTGTCTCTGTGTGTGTGTGGCAAGAAGACATCTACAGTAGGTTCTTTGTAACAATAATTTAATTGTGGCTAAAATGACAGATGTACCGAAACATACCCACCCACGCAGACCCACACACACACAGCTGCTGCAGAGTACACAGTCAAGTACAACACTAAGTGCTTACATTCAGAACTCTGCTCATAAAAGGACATAACAATCGTACGTTCTAAAAATATAGATAATTGCTTAAAATTCTTCTTCATTTAATACAAAGTCATTTTTTAAATAAACTAAAGCAAACTGATTGTTGAAGTAAAACTGCAACAGAATAGAATAGAAATACATAAAATATTGAATGCAGACACTTGTTTTGGTTATCAGCTGAGGGACGGGGCTGGAGAAATGGGACCACTTTCAAATTATAGACGGCGCTATGGATGCAACAGAACATCCATGAGATCAAAATTATAGTTTTTAACCATGTGACATTATTTACAAACAATGGATTAACACAAGCTTATATTTTGGGCTCTGATTGGGGTACGTCAGTTCAACTAAACATATTAGGCATTTAAAATTAATATTCATCAAGAATCAATGGCTATAAATCCCTAATTTAAAAGTTTACAAATATAAAATAGATTTACCAATCCCGGATTGGCCCTTGAAGTTAGGTTTTGGGGTGGGTAAACTGATCCTAGATCTGTGGCTAAAGACAACCTCTACCATGACTGAACTGTACAGTACTTTATTCATAATATTATTGTATTATCTATTGTAGCGACCTTCACCCAACACCTAGCGACCTCGTCAGGCGGTTCGGATCTCTTGGCATAACAACTAAGGTGTTGAGTTCACAGTCGCTGGACCCGGGTCAGAAATAGACAAACCTTTAAGACAGAGCCACGAGTGACAACAAATCACTCATTTTGTCCAACAAACAAACTTTTAGCTGCGGTTTCCCAGACCCAGATTAAGTTTAATCCTGGACTGAAAAGCATTTTCCCGGACTAGGCTTAATCTGTGTCCAGGAAAACTGCAGTTTATTTAAACTTTTCATTTATTTTATCTTTAAAAAATAAAAATAAAACATTGTAGAATAATAGTGAAGACATCAAAACTATGAAATAACACATATGGAATCATGTAGTAACCAAAAAAGTGTTAAACAAATCAAAATATATTTTATATTTAAGATTCTTCTAATAGCCACCCTTTGCCTTGATGACAGCTTTTGCACACTCTTTGACTGGTACTGTATATATACAGATAAAATACATCTGTAATACTACTAGCCACTTAGCAATTTCATGAAGTTGGCTTTAGCCCAGATATGTTCCCAATCTCCCAACCTCATAACTAGCTACCAAGAAGCCATTTCAGGCTATCGATCGAGTTAGAGTAGCTAGCTTGTCTAATTGTCTTAGCTGGCATGTCTGCTGGCAAGGTTGGTAGACTATAGAAAAACAAGCAATAACTAAATGTACTGAATAAGACTCACATTCCTTTCAATCTTTTACCCAGATTTGAGCAGAGATACAGAGAAGCATATTTAGTTTCATTAAAAATAAGCACCAGTCAGGAGGATGCAGACAGCTGAAGAGGTAAATTAGATATGAAGAAAAATAGACATATATATTTTTTTACATAGAATCAAACATGATGATTATGGCTCTAGATTGCAGGAAAAAGCTGTTTCAGGTGTTTGAAAAATGCACAATTATCCAACTAGCCCCCTCCAGACCATTCTCTCATACTTTGTGCCCCCTCAGATTTTTGGGGTGCATGAAGCCCCTGATAGAGGTTGCTATGGTAACACTTCACAGTAACTATAATGAATAAGCATTTTAACAAGCGATTTATGAACTATAAAAAAATACATATTTGTAAGCATTTATAAAGATTTATAAGAATGTGTAAGCATTACAAGCCTTCCATTCCATTAGCATTTAAACAACATTTGAAATAATAATTATAAGTATTTATAAATATGTATCATCATTTAAAAAGGCTTATTCTTGAAAGTTATTATGAAGTGTTAATGACTGCAGGAAATACACACATTTACAGTATAACACTCCATTAGGTCACAACTAACACATATCTTCACATAATCTTACTTTTTTCTAAATCCCTCTGGATTTATTTGTGTAGAAAAGTCACCATATCTTGTGCTCTTGGTAATAAATATGACTATAAATCTATCACATAAATGTAAAGGAAGAAAGCTTATGTTCATGATTATGGTTTCATCTGTCTATTTGATGAGTTGGTGTAAAATAGTACCTTTCTTTTGTGGCTGTAAAAATGACATAAAGATTATATAACTTCTGATTGGATGACATAAAGATCACATAACTTCTGATTGGATGACAGAGATCATAGGACCTTCTTTATTTTCTGGCTGTAAGCTACTCTGGATAGGAGCGTCTGCTTAGTGACCGAAATGTAAATGTAATGTTGGTGAAAATGGAACTACTGTGAAAAAGTTGCATCATTGTCACTTCCTACTCCCTCTTATCCTATTGGATGACGTAAAGAGAATATGGATTCCTATTGGATGACAAAGATCATATGGATTCCTATTGGATGACTTCTGATAACATAACGCTTGATAAGACAGTGGTTAACATCAAGTGTGGTATGACCAGTCGGGCTGCTACACTCTTAGAAAAAAGGGTTCCAAAAGGGTTCTTCGGCTGTCCCCACAGAAGCACCTTTTTGGTTTCAGGTAGAACCCTCAGTGGAAAGGGATCAAGATGGAACCCAAAAAGGTTCTACCTGGAACCAAAAAGGGTTCTTCAAAGGGTTCTCCTATGGGGACAGCCGAAGAACCCTTTTAGGTTCTAGATAGGGCACATTTGTACTAACCAGCCGGGCTAGTAGGGCACATTTTCTACTGACCAGGCCTGGAAAGGAGGGGGGAGTAAAGAGGTGCATTGTGGGGGATTGGTGATGTCATCATATCTGCGACTCCCTGGGCACTCCCTGACCCCTAGGACACACAATGGTACAAGGACAGAGGTTAACCTACTGAAAGTGGTCTCTCTCTCTCTCTGTTTGTGTTTGTGTGAGTGTGTGTGTGTGTGTGTGTGTGTGTACCTGGGAGTGGCTGGAGGAAGGATTGGTTGTGCTGAATTCTGAGTATCTCTTCTTCTGTGGTGTGCAGATACAGGACAGGAGCGTGCAATACTCCTCTCTCACCTGATGGGGGCAGCAAAGCACAGTGTTAAACACACACACACACACACACACACACACACACACACACACACACCTTACCGTTTTGTTCAGTAGGCAGTGCATGATGAACAGCAGAGCTCCCTGTAGAGAGTTGAGGATGGTGAAGAGATATGTCATGACCACTGTCCCCTCCTCTTGGAACTGGAACACTCCAAATATCCACATAGTACCCAACACACACAGCTGGGCCACTGCTGTCACTGTGAACACCCTGGAGAGAGAGAGGAGGGAGGAGGGAGGGAGGGGAGGAGGGGAGGGAGGAGGGGGAGGGGGAGGGAGGGAGGAGGGAGGGAGAGGGAGGAGGAGGAGGGAGGAGGGGAGGGGGAGGGGGGAGGAGGGGGAGGGGGAGGAGAGTGAGAGGGGGGCGAGGGAGGAGGGGGAAAGTGGGGGGGGGGGAGAGGAGGGGGAGGGGGGAGTGAGGGAGGAGGAGGAGGGAGGAGGGGGGAGGAGGAGGAGGGAGGGGTGAGGAGGAGAAGGAGGGAGGAGGGAGGGAGGTTTGGGAGGGGGAGGAGGGAGGAGGAGGAAGGGTGGGAGGGAGGGAGGGAGAGAGGAGGAAGGAGGGGAGGGAGGAGGGGAGGAGGGGTGGAGGAGGAAGGAGGAGGGGAGGAGGGAGGAGGGAGGAGGAAGGAGAGGAGGGAGGAGGGAGAGGAGGAGGAGGAGGTGAGGAGGGAGAGGGGAGGAGGGTGGAGGAGGAAGGAGCAGGAGGAGAAGGAGGGGAGGGAGGAGGAGGATAGGGTAGGAGGGGAGGAGGAGGATGGAGGAGGAGGGGAGAGAGGAGGGGAGAACAAGGGGAGAGATGAAGTGAGGGAAGACAAAGGGGGAGAAAGAGAGTTTTAGTTTTAGGAGGGAGGACAAGGGGAGGGAGGACAAGGGGAGGGAGGGAGGGAGGGAGGGAGGGAGGGAGGGAGGGAGAGAGGGAGGGAGGAGGGAGGGAGGGAGGGAGGAGGGAGAAATAGAGTTTTAGTGCTAAAAACTGAATTCCATTAATTCACTACATTTCTACATTCACCTATCTCTCCTTTCCTCTCTCTCTCCATCACTTTCTCTGCTCTCTTCCTCTCTCTCTTCTCTCTCTCTTCTCTCTCTCTCTCTCTCTCTCTCTCTCTCTCTCTCTCCCTCCATCCCTCTTTCTATCTCTCTGTCTCTCTCTCACATTCCCCCTCATTTCTCAATTCACTTCTTTCCATCCATCCCCTCTATCACTCCCTCACACACATTCTGTCCATTCATGTCAGAATTGCCTTCTCTACACCAGCATGGTACATCTACCAGTTGAGGATGTTTCATAACTTTTATCCTGATCTGTCTCTTTAACACACACACACACAAACACACACACACACACACACACACACACACACACACACACACACACACACACACACACACACACACACACACACCCTTACTTGATCTTGTGTAGGTTGGAGAGGTCAGGGTTGAGACTAGAGAACTTCTGGGCCAGCCTCCAGACAGTAATGAGGAAGAAGAAAGCGTTGAGGATGATGATGGTGCACACTGGGCCGAAGAAACTCCAGATTAATCCTCTCTCCAGAGACAACCAACAGCTGACAGAGACACACCGAGAGGATAACGTTAGATTTAGGTTATATACATGCTATATTTATTTTATGTTGTGTTAATTTTAAGTTAGGTTCAATTAAGGGTCTTTCTCTAGAGACAACCAACAGATGAAACACAGAGAGGATAACGTTAGAATAAGGTTAGATTAAAGTTGAATTAGGTTATCTGGTGTTATTTACATGTTATATTTATGTTTGATAAATCCTCTCTCCAGAGACAACCAACAGCTGACAGAGACGAAGTATATAAAAGTAGGATAACGTTAAAATAAGGTTGTCTGGTGTTATTTATATGGGATATGTGTTATGCAACAGGATAACGTTAAAATAAGGTTATCTGGTGTTATTTTTATGGGATATGTGTTATGCAACAGGATAACGTTAAAATAAGGTTATCTGGTGTTATTTATATGGGACATGACAGATTTGCTACACAGTCTCTTTTTCTTTCTTTCTTTCTCTCTCTCTCTCTCACACACACACACACACACACACACACAACACACACACACACACAGAGACTCAGACTCAGACTCAGACTCAGACCCACTGTTGTGTGGTACCGTATCCATCTGGGTAGGTGATAGCAGAGATGATGACTATAGCCAGTGGCAGTCCATATCCCACAGCATACAGGTACAGAGGTCTACAGTAAGAAGAAGAATCAAAGAGCTTCATAAAATACAGGTACAAAGGTTTACAGTAAGAAGAAGAATCAAAGAGCTTCATAAAATACAGGTACAAAGGTTTACAGTAAGAAGAAGAATCAAAGAGCTTCATAAAATACAGGTACAGAGGTTTACAGTAAGAAGGAGAATCAAAGAGCTTCATAAAATACAGGTACAGAGATCTACAGTAAGAGGAAGAATCAAAGAGCTTCATAAAATACAGGTACAAAGGTTTACAGTAAGAACAAGAATCAAAGAGCTTCATAAAATACAGGTACAGAGGTTTACAGTAAGAACAAGAATCAAAGAGCTTCATAAAATACAGGTACAGAGGTTTACAGTAAGAACAAGAATCAAAGAGCTTCATAAAATACAGGTACAGAGGTTTACAGTAAGAAGAAGAATCAAAGACCTTCATAAAATACAGGGACAGAGGTTTACAATAAGAAGAAGAATCAAAGAGCTTCGTAAAATACAGGTACAAAGGTTTACAGTAAGAAGAAGAATCAAAGAGCTTCATAAAATACAGGTACAGAGGTTTACAGTAAGAAGAAGAATCAAAGAGCTTCATAAAATACAGGTACAGAGATCTACAGTAAGAGGAAGAATCAAAGAGCTTCATAAAGTACAGGTACAAAGGTTTACAGTAAGAAGAAGAATAAAAGAGCTCATAAAATATAGGTACAGAGGTTTACAGTAAGAACAATAATCAAAGAGCTTCATAAAGTACAGGTACAAAGGTTTACAGTAAGAAGAAGAATCAAAGAGCTTCATAAAATACAGGGACAGAGGTTTACAGTAAGAACAAGAATCAAAGAGCTTCATAAAATACAGGTACAAAGGTTTACAGTAAGAAGAAGAATCAAAGAGCTTCATAAAATACAGGTACAGAGGTTTACAGTAAGAACAAGAATCAAAGAGCTTCATAAAATACAGGTACAAAGGTTTACAGTAAGAAGAAGAATCAAAGACCTTCATAAAATACAGGTACAGAGGTTTACAGTAAGAACAATAATCAAAGAGCTTCGTAAAATACAGGTACAGAGGTCTACAGTAAGAAGAAGAATCAAAGAGCTTCATAAAATAGCAGTTAAAAGAGAAGGTAACACACCAAGGTAGATACGAGCAACATAAAATAAAGTTGGAAGAAACATGTATAATGAAAATATATGACAGATTAGGAATATAAAACACATTTATAATTCAAATACACACATTATGTATTTAAATATATGAA